>NC_081408.1:72634545-72919545 GCF_030272615.1 Cryptomeria japonica | reverse complement strand
CATCCAAAGGGGTTGAAGGTCCTCTATTTATCAAATAGATAGTAGTATGTACAACATCTGCCCAAAAATGTAAGGGCAACCCAACATGCAATCTCATGCTCCTCGCGCGTTCCATGATAGTCCTATTCATTCTCTCTGACACACCATTTTCCTGTGGAGTTCATGGAACTGTCTTTTGCTTTCAAATCCCATTTAAGGAGCAGTAATCTTCAAATGTTTTTCTGTAATGCTCACCTCCATTATCCGATCTGAGACACTTCAACTTCTTCCCTGTCTCATTCTCAACCAAAGCTTTCCATTTCTTAAAAGTTTCAAAAACATTTGATTTTTGTTTTAGGAAATATACCCATGTTTTTTTGGTTGAGTCATCAATAAAAATAACATAATAACAAGAGCCACCAAGAGATGATACCTAAGCTGGTCCCCATACATCTGAATGCACAAGCTCTAACTTCTCACTCTTCTTCTCTTTCCCAACCTTGAGAAACCTGACTCTTTTCTGTTTACCATAAACACAGTTTTCACAAAACTCTAAATCAATCTTCTTTAGTCCTGGCAACAGATTTTTGGAGTGAAGGATTTTCATCCCTTTCTCACTCATGTGCCCAAGCCTATGGTGCCACATTATCGAATCTGTTCTTGCAACATCTATTGTTGTTGTTCCTGCATTAACTTTATATGTAGTAGCTAGGTTAGAGTAAGTGTTACCAGTACACAGATATAATGTGCCTATGTTCGCACCTTTAGCTACTATTAATGATCCTTTAGTGACCTTCCACATACTGTCCGAGAAGGTAACTATGCAACCTTCACTACCTAGTTGCCCTGCAGAAATTAAATTTCTTCTTAAATTAGGAACATGTCTTACCTCCTGTAGAAACCAATCATTTCCATTATGGAACTTGATCTGTATCTTTCCTTTTCTAACAATTTGACAAGGCTCATCATCACCCAAATATACCTGTCCAAAATCACCTTGAACATAATCTAGAAAATAAATTCTATGGGGTGTAGCCTGAAATGAAGCCCCATTATCTATTACCCAGGAATCATTAACATTATCCAAACATAAGATTAAAGCATCTTGTAAAGTATTACTTGCAATATTAGCTTCCTTATTGTCATTTTCATTTTTGTCTCCTTCTTTGTTTTTTCGAGACCAACAGTCTTTCTTTAGATGACCAGGCTTTTCACATTACCAGCAATCTTTCTTTCCTCCTAATTGAGAGCATCCTTTCTTTGACTTCCCTCGAGACTTCTAATTCCTAGGGCCTTTTCCTCTTTCCTTTGATCTTCCTTTGTTCTCCACATTCAAAACACTACCCGATGATGTTGGAGTCTCACTTGTGCTTTTCCTTTGCATTTCCTCACTTAGGATAAAACCAACAATATCATCAAATACCAAAGTATTTTTACCAGAGACAGAGTTACTTACAGCCATAACTAAGCTATTCCAGCTTTCTAGCAAAGAACATAAAATTAAGAGATCCCTAACCTCTTCTGCAAAGGTAATTTTTACTGAAGACAATTGACTGGTAATTGTATTAAATTCATTTAAGTGCTCCACTATAGATCCTCCCTCACTCATTTTCAAATTAAACAAACGCTTCATAAGAAATACCTTATTCAAAGCCGAGGGTTTCTCATACAACTTAGCCATTGTCGCCATCAATTCTATAGTCATTTTTGCTTCTGTTATATTGAATTCTATAGACGGTGCAAGGCACAATCGAATGGATCCCAGTGCCTTTCTATCTAAAATATCCCACTCTTCATCTGACATTGTGGTCACTTTCTTTGCCTTTCCTTCCAATGGCCGCCACAAATCCTTTTGATACAGGTAATCCTCCATCTGCATTTTCCATAACTGATAGTTCTGGCCGTTAAACTTTTTGACCTTGAATTTGGAATCCTCCATTGCTCCCACTCAAATATGAGAGTCCTACCAATTTATAGAAAACCTCACTTTAATACCAATTGTTAGGGTTTCAAGCAAATTTGAAGCAAATATGAACTAACAATTATATGCAGATTTAAATACAAAAGATAAAGAAATAAAATAGGACACAAATAACACATAGATTTAATGTGGTTCACCCAGAATGGGTTACGTCCACCATACATAACTGTCCAATCTTTCTTATCATCCAGCAAAAATAGTACATTAACCTTGCAATGCCTTAAGCATCCTTGCCGCTTATAACATGTGTTTTTAGGACAACAAACAAAGTTAGCCTTTTTAGGGTTTTATTACAATGTCAGTTTTCATCAACAAAAAGGGCGAAAAAAAAAATTCTCGAGGGTTGTCACCCTCGAACCCCCGCAGCAGGCTTCGCCCGCTTTCGCGGGGCCCGGCCCGACCCCGGACCTTGACGAGAATACATGCTGAGTGTACAGTACTTTGTTGATCAATCGCCACATATCAACACCTGGAGCTGAAGATTGAAATGTATCAGCAAGATATCAAGGATGTGACTTAGATTAGGGACCCTCTTGTTAGGGAAGTTTTTTCATACGAGAGTTTTGTAAAGAACATACTAGGACCTTTTCGCATCAGAATAACTGATACGGAAATAATGGATGAGCAAAAAGTTTTGAATCAGTGGGATGCATATGAGGCACAACACCTAGGACCCGTAGCCTAGTTTGATGTCGCCCTTATGGATAGATACACATATCTGATTACCCAATGCCAGGAGGTGGCGAAAATGGTGAAGGAGTTAGAGGAACAGGGAACACATGCAGATGAGGTTTTGAAGAAGTACAAATTTAGAACTAAGCATGTAGTTAATCCTCCAATCCAAGCAGTTGCATGTATAATTGATAATTATAAAACTTTTATCAAGAAATAAAAGATAAACACATAATTGTTGAAGATAGCAAAGCTTTTTGTAAATCCTTAAATCTTGTATTTTAACTACAGCTCCTACTCTAGCCCCAATTTTGGTAGAAATTTTGCATGATTACAAAAACGTGGCTCACCTAGCATGGTCTTCGTAGTGCTCATGTAGTCTCAGTTTTGTAGTTGTTAAGTGGAGTGTCGAGGCAGAAACTTGCAAGCTAACTATGACTCCTAGTTTTAGTTCTTAATTTAGGGTAGGTTTATATCCTAAATAATAGGGTGGAGAACTTCTAAAAATTGAGAAGTTGGATTCATTTATAAGGGTCCACAAATTGATGATTTGAGATCCAATTAGAGATTCCATTTAGAAGGGTTCCAAATTGATGATTTGGTGGCTTATTTAGAGATTTTAGACTATTTTGCAGTTTAAGTTTGAATTATTTTGTCATACATTCATTGAAATCAATATAAGAAGTAGCTTGTGGATTCGCTGATCCACATTTATGTTCTACCAAATTGTTTTGTGTAATCTGGTAACATCTATTATTTGAAGTTAGCAATGTGGTTTGAATCTTTTTGTTTATTACTTTATGAATCATATTATGCACGTTAGTGGTGTATGAGAATTATTGCGATAGGCCATATTGTTGGTGATTTTATTTCCATAAGTTTGTGAAATTGATGATTTTATAGGTTTACTGGAGGTCCATGGTTGAATGCTAACTTGGATGATATTTGATAATTTCTTGATTGTAGGGAACTAATTGAGTGGGTCATTAAGCAGTTATAATATTGGTTTTATTGTTATTTCCTTGTTCATTTATGCTTTGCATTTTATTTCAGAGAGAATCCTAAAACCCAAAAAATACAAAAAGAAGGAAGTATAGTTACCCATAATCAGTGAGAGCTAGTTTGACTAGAAGGACCCTTGACAGGTACAACCATATCAACTACTGAGCTGCCCATCACCATTGAGACTCGACTATAGAGACCTTGGAGCAACGAGTTTTCCAAAACTTGTTACTTTTCAAGAGAGGTGGTGAGTGTTCACATTGGCTACCTGACTGTTGGTGGGTGTGTCAAAATAGTCGTCAATAGAAATTGGTGCTAGAAGGAGGGCCAAACTAGACCCCTCACTGGTTAACTAGATGTGGTACTTCCAGCAGATAGATTGATGCCCTTTACCCAACCTAACCTCAACAATGAGAAAGATGACATTCTTACCCAGCTATACAACTTTGCTTCGAATAGTACAAGAGATTATAACAATTGGTTATGAGAATGATAAGTCTTAGACAATGAGAGAGAAAAGGCCATACATATAATAGCAGAGGCACAAAGACAACTTAATCCTCAAGTGAACCCACAAGGGAACCCACAACCACCTCCCCAACTAGAGAATTGAGGTACTAAGTTGGATCATATATCATCTTTCTCTCCCGAGAGATTCCATAGAATCCTTAGGAGTAGTTCTTCACCATCCGACTTAGTAGAGTTGGGACCCGTAACTAAGAAAAAGAGGAAAAAAGATAAGGGACTACCTTCAACATCTTTATCAGTGCAATCACCCATATCCAATGTAGAAGATCGACTGATTCCTAGTCCTCAGCCTATCGCCGCGCCTTTTGTGACTCAACATGCACCATCACCACCTTCAATGGCCTACTTTAACCAAGACACCATAGCACTAGGAGCCATAGTAGGGGCTATTCATGACCTACCTAGAAACCCGGATAAGTTTTGTAGCAAATTTCATTACTCAGGGGGATGAATAGCTAATGAACATATCGAAGTATTCAAAGATACAGTTGTTCATAATCATATTGAACACCAAGATGTAGTATGTAGACTCTTCCCATATTCTCTTGGGGACAATGAATACAATTGGTACTTAGCCTTACTTGCAAATTCCATCACAGGTTGGGACGTCTTGGAAAAAGATTTCATAGATCAATTCTGCATATACGTAGATCCCAGAACATTATACCATCAGTTCACTTCGCTCAAGAAGTCCACAAATGAACCATTAACAACTTTTAATACTAGCTTCCGAAGGGCACTCAAGAAGCTACAAGCTCCTTACCAGGTAGCACCCGATGTAGCAATTGATTTTTATCTAAGAGCTATCGACCCTTGGACTACCATGTTTATTAAGAAGAGTGTTCCCCAGAACTAAAGGAACACTTTGGCAAAAGTTTTTGCATTAGCGATCAACATGAACCATGAGTTGAAGAAAACCCTGAGAGGGATCGGATATAATTTTCCTATAGGGGTGAACCATGGAAAAGTTTCAGGAGAGGTGGTGAGTGTTCACATTAGCTACCTGACTATTGGCAAGTGTGTCAAAATAGTAGTCAACACTTCTCTTGCCCATTAAGGAAACTAAGGGCATGGTTGTCAGTGAAAACTACAAACTCTTTGGGCAGCAAACAATGACGCCACTTCTTTAATGCTTGCACCATGACATATAACTCCAGGTCATATGTGGATTATCTTTGCTTAGCTTCATTCAACTTCTTTGAGAAGAATGCTATAGGATGACCTTCTTGGCTAAAAACTACCCCTATTGCCTTTTGGCTAGCATCACATTCTACTGTAAACAACTGACTAAAATTAGGCAATCTAAGGGTTGGCAACTCTACTATCTTAGCTTTCAACAATTCAAATCCCTTATTGGCTTGCTCTGTCCACTTAAAGCTACATTTAATCCCTCCTTTAATTGTTTTGAGTATAGGAGCATAAACATGGCTAAAGTTTCTCACAAACTTCCTATAGAAAGATGCCATTCCATGAAAACTCCTAAGATTACTTATGCCCCTAGGTATAGACCAATTAAGTATTGCTTCTACTTTACTTGGATCCATCTTCAAGCAACCTCGTGAAATTAAAAAAACAAGGTAAAATAACTTTGTTTTAAGAACTCACATTTTTCAAGGTTGATTCTGTGTGGAGCCTCCTTCAACTTCTTCAATACCATCTCCACATGCTTCAGGTGTTCCTCCTTGGAACTTCTGAAGATCAAAATTTCATCAAGATACACTATAACAAATTTACCAATAAACTCAACTAAGACTTCACTCATGAGCCTTTGAAAGGTACTAGGTGCATTGGTGAGGCCAAATGGAATCACCAACCACACATATAGGTCTGCATTGGTTCTAAATTTTGTCTTCCATTCATCACTAGGTCTGATTCTTATCTGATGATAACCAGACTTCAAGTCCACCTTTGTGAAGTAGCTTTCTCCACCTAGATTGTCAAATAGGTCCTCAATCCTTGGCATGGGAAACCGATACCTTATAGTGATCTTATTGATTGCTCTTGAGTCAATGAATTTCCTCCATTTTCCTCCTTTCTTAGGCACTAATATAGTAGGAACAACACATGGACTCAAATTCTTTTTAATAAACCCCATGTCCAAGAGTTCTTGCACTTATTTGGCGATCTCTTCATTTTGACTAGGTGTCATTTTATAAGAAACTTTGTTAGGCAGATTTTCCCCTGCTATCAAGTCTATTTGATGATTTACATTTGTCATTGGAGGCAAAGAATTGGGGATATCATCTCCCATAACTTCTTCATATTTCTTTAGTAAATCTTGCACCTCTTGAGGAACTTCACTCATTGGATCTACCTTAGCTTCATCTTTAGGCTTTAACACTATAGCATATCCCTAATTACCCTCTTGTTTTAATACCTTAAGAAACTCTTTACCACTCAGCAACATGACACTTGACCCTACTTGCTTTTCCTCTTTTGGAGCAGGTAATGGATCCATCTTATATTTCTTGCCATTCTTGGTGATGAAATAGTTGTTCTTTTCTCCATCATGACTGGATTTCACATCATATTGCCATGGATGGCCCAAAAGCAGATGACAAGAATTCATAGGCAATATGCCACATAGTAATTTGTCCTTGTACTCACCAATTTCAAAGTCCACCCATGCTTGTTCATCAGCTAAGACATGTTGACCCCGATTGAGCCATGACATCTTATAAGGAGTGAGATGATGTAATCTTTTCAGTTTGAGTTTATCCACCATTTGAACTAAAAAAATGTTCTCTGTGGAACCTGAATCCACAATCACCTTACAAATTTTCCCATGCGACTTACAAGTGGTCCTAAATAAACTTTTCTTTTATGGTGGCTCTTGAGATTAAGGTATCTTAAGCATTGTTCTTCTCATCATTAGGTTTTCTCCATTTGTCATTGGCCCTGCCTTATTGATTGGAGAGGTCTCACTTTGAGTATCCTTCTCTCGCACTAATTGAGTTCATCTTTCACTCATGTATGAGCTTGATGAATTTGAGGCTTTTCCTGGGCACCTACTCATAGTATGTCCAACTTGATTGCAGTGATATCACCTACCGGTGAAGACTGTATTTCCTCTTCCTGAGTTTCCAAACCTGCCCCTAAAATTGCTTCTTCCTCTAGAGGATCCTCTATATGCTCCTCTTTGTGAGTCCCCACTTCCCTCTTGGTTTTGAGGTTCTTCATTTCTTGAAGAATTTTGCCCTCTACCAAAGGTTCCTCTACCTCTAAAGTTTTACCACCTCTAGGTTTCTGATTTTGCTCACTTCTTCTTCTGATCATTTCCTCTACCCAACACTTATGAAAAGTGTCTTGTGTGAGGATACTTATCTCATCTTGTATGTTTTTCCTAAGTCCATTCATGTATCTTGCCAATTTCTCCACTTCATTCTCATGATTCCTAGCCCTCAAAATTAGTTTGTGGAATTCCTTCATGAATGCATTGACATCTAGTTACCTTTGTTTCAAATTTTGCAGTCTCTTGTGGATTTGAACTTCATAATCCCCCGGTAGGAATTGAGCCTTAAGCCTTATCTTCATACGCTCCCATGAAGTTATCTTTTTCTTACCAACTTGTACCCTTTCTTCTTGCATCATGTTCCACCAAACCAATGTTGATCCCCTCAATATTGACTTGGCCACATTTACTCTTTTCTCCTCTGGTACCTCCTTATAATCAAAATGATTATTTAATGCTTCTATCCAATCTAGTAACTCCTCACCATTTGAGATTTCCTCCATAGGTGGGTAATCCATCCAAGTTATCTTTAGAGATGGATTCAACTGCATCTAAGAATAGTTTTTGGTCTTAGGGCATGGCTACTATTGTCTGGTCCTTCTCATCTTCCACTTCTTCATCTATCTCATCTCCCCATTCTATCTTAATGTTCCCCTTCTCCTTCTTAACATCTTTTGTTCCTTTACTTCCTTCTTGATCCTTCATTCCTTCTATCATCTCTGCCACCATCTGTCGGATGGCTTCTGGAGTCATTGCCTTTGGAGGCATTGAACTTGCTATTGATTCCTCACAGTTTGACATGCACCAATGTTTTAAAAGGGTGGCTCTAATACCACTCTAATGCAGAGAGTCTTGGAGCTAATCCTATTCACCATCCTAGTTTACTTGCCTACTCAACCCTCTAACTCCTCAAGCCCATCCATTGGTACTTTATTGAGTTTTTTCTATCTATACCTCCAACGTTTGATCCACTTTGGCTTTCCTCCAAGGTATAGCCACTGGTCTTTTTCAATCTAACTACCTTTTGAGGATTCCACCTCAATCTCTGACTCCACTCCTAAGGCTCCAATACGCTCTACAAAGGATCACAAAACACCAATTTGTTCTATGTGTTAAAAATGAGAGCGTATCACAAAACACCAATTTGTTCTATGTGTTAAAAATGCATTTTCATAACATCTTTGATGTCTTTTAGGGGTTTGAGCACCTTCAAACCCATCACCAAGTTCCCTTAACCCCTCTTGGTCTCTACCGGTTCCAAATAGGCCTAATACAATTAGCCCTCCTATGTTGGTTTTCTGGGCTTAGTTAAAAACATTTCCACACGAGGCCACAAACAAATTATAGATTCGACTACCATTTTGAGAGCTGCTTACAATATTGAAGAATTACATCTGGGTTACCTGTACACATGGGGGAGCCAAAACTATCCTATTTTCAAGGGTTTAGGCCTACCGGGTAACTCACAAATTTGTTAATGAAAAGGTTCACTAGTCAAAATATCTGCCAAAGATAATTATGGATTCTTCAAGGGCACTCAAAGGGATTTGCAACCATATGTCAACTGGTCTTCTACCAATCTACTTGTGCTTTGAAACTGCACATCTTATGATGTCCTAACTCACGAACTCCTAGTTGTGAACCTAGGGTTTCATTGTAGCTCCTCCACCAAGGCCTGCAAAAACAAACAACCTATTCTAAATCTATTTACAGACCCTAACCTAGCATTCCACATGATTACAACTAGTGCCATCAATGGATGCTTAGGTTAGAGCCATTTTGCCCTTAAACCCTACTTTGCAAGGGTTTTACACCTAGTCACAGAGAATGAATTAGATCTATGCAACCAAGCACACTTTGAATTGCTAATCTACCTTTCTAGAAAGATTATTCAACAAACACTCATGCCCTGCAATGAGATTCTACTGTCAAGTTCAACCTGGACTGTACAATGAAGAAAAAACAAGGAAAAACTATCAAAACGATGAAAAGACAAGATTTATTTAAAACACAAAAACTTGCTTTTGTATTCTAGATCCTCCAAACCGTACATTGAAGGTTTTTTTGGCTTATATGCCCCTAATTTAGTTTGTTGAACCAACTTTTCAAAGCCAACATCCAAAAATGCAACTTTTGCAAAATGTTGCAAAATGTTGCTCGACAACTTTTATATTTTTGTCACTTGAGATGCAACTTTGCATTATAGTGCATTTTAAGGCTCCCAAAGGCCCTCTAAGAATCCTAGAAGACTAAAAAAAAATTATAAGACCCTTAGTACATGATGACTCTAATTTAGAGTCCTACACCTATGATCAACATTAGCATTACAACTTCCTAGACTTGAGAACATCTTGAAACATATCAAAGCTTGGACAACTCAACCATGGCTCCATTAAGTCCCACATGGTTGGTTCATTATTACAACATAAAAGACAACACACAAAACTTAGAACAAAACCAAAATTTCTTGCTTGGAGTGACCTTTTTATTTTGTATTTATTACATTGTTATATATGGAAACTTGGATGACTCTTGATAGCCAATATATTTTGCATAATTATACTCTGACGTACATGTATTCTTTTGTGATGAGAGATATATGATGAGATCTCCTTTTTGGTGGTGATGATATGAGATGTTTTATGATTGACTTATTTATTATGCAGGATGTATGTTATTCGTTGATTTGATATGCATGATATGTGAGGGATCCTATATGTCATTTATGATGCTTTGTCATTTTATGATGATTTTATATATGATGATGCAGGATGATGTATGGATGCAGATGTTTAATTTATGATGTGTCATGGATGCAAATGATTTTATGTATGATGATTTTGATTGATGTATAACTTGATGTTTTATGACTTGTGTTGATTGTTAGGACCTAAAATTGTTTCCTACATAATTTTGGTCACCTGGTAAAAATTGTTCATCTCTGGCTAGTTTGGGTCTCTGTTTTTCTTTCTATGGCCTAGGGTTTAGGGTTTTATTGTCATTTGTCAAATATTTTGTCCTAAAATACTAAGCCTATTAAATCTTGTGTTACCTTTTTAAACTTAAAGGCCAAGGGTCTGTTCACCATTGGTGGGGCATTCTCTTTTCCTAGATGATAACTTGTTTCTATGTTGTGGCCCTTTAAATTTTTCCTAAGCTTGCGAGTGGGTCCCCTTTAAATTTTTTATCTCAGCACCTGATTTAATTTTTCCTAAATCTATGCCTTAATATTTCGATCGGTGTCTCTTTGTTAATGCTCGAGTAGATCCAATGGCTCACATTACCCCATGATTGAAGGTGCATGGAGGATATGGACCGCAGTATCATAGGATGATGCCACACGTCTTAGGTGGGTCCCCTTGTGGTTAACCTTGGTGATTTATCCGGTCGACGATTTGACTTTTGAAACTTTTGGAAGTTTCGGTTCCCTGCAGTTAAAGTTTGGCCAACTAAAGGTGCATATTTCCACACATGCTAAAAAATGGATGATGATGATTTAAATGCTGATTAAAGGTGCCCAGGGGTTAGCGGCCAGTGCTAAAAGGCCATTGTAGTTGATAGATAAAAGGGGGAATAGATCCAACAACCTTCACACTCCCTTGAAGGAAGATGCTCCAAAGTTAGGGATCACATCATCACGAGATGATGCCCCATGTCCGAGATGGGCCAAAGTAAGTTGATAGTGGGGTCATTGACAACAGTGAGGTGGGTGGCGAGTTGGAGGGATCGCGTCATACATTTGATGGGTCCTCTTGTCATATAGGATGGTCAATGTCAAATTGACCATCATGGATCATGCGATGTGCCAACAATGATGAAGATCTATGGTGCAAATTTGAATTGAGTTCAAATATGTTTGGCATCGTTTCATCGCATAAGAACAACCGTGAAGGGTTGCAAGTCCGCTAACAGAGACTTTTTCTTATCCCGCGCATTTCTGCGGGGATAAGGAAAACAATGCATGATTAAAAATGATTAGGGTAGAAGGTGAAGGGCCTATCCTATAGTGTGAAGGCGATGATTTTTGAGAAAGAGCTCGCATTGATGAGATTGGACATAAAATTATTGAGAAGCTCCATGAAATTAGAAGATTAGTTGGTGGGATTCCATTGCCTCAAACACGCAAGAGGACCGAGAAGATGAAAGGACATAGAGCAAGTGGATTTCTAAGTAGGTGGTAATCCAGATTCAGTGGTCGGTCAACATGCAACAAAGGACGAGCTTAAGATTGATTGCATGCAAAGAAGGAGGGACATATCATGATGCATTTGGTCCCACGCAATCAAATTTTGACATGCGTATCTTACCTCACCTGTAGCTTGTTTTACTCCCATGGTCTATAAAAGTGAATTCAGGGCTAGTGAGAAAAGGTTGGACTCTGATTGTAATTTATTCTAGAAGCAGGGCTTCCATGTGTATAATGCAGGCATTTTCATGATAGCTTAGTGTCAATTGTTTTAGTTTTTTGTGCTTCATACTTGGAATAGTTGTAATAAATAGTGCATGTAATGAAAATTTGTTCTTTTAGTGATTGTCTCCAGTATGTAACAATATTGTTTATGAAGTTAATTATCAAGGCTTGTTTAACTTTATCCTAGGAATTTTGGTGTTCATCTCATTTTTGCTTCTCTTCAAGGAAGAGATTAAACTGCTTAAATAGGAGGATGATGCCACGTGTTCCAGGTGGGTCCCCTTGTGGTTAACCTTGGCGGTTTATCTGGCCGATGGTTCGACTATTGAAACTTTTGGCAGTTCCATGTAGTTAAAGTTCGGCCAACTAAAGGTGCATCTTCCCGAACATGCTGAAAATGGATGATGATGTTTTAAACACCGATAAAAGGTTCTCAAGGTTTAGTGGCCACTGTTAGGAGGTCATTTTGGTCGACAAATAAAGGGTGAACAGATCCAATGATCCTTGCAGTCCCATGAAGGAAGATGCTTGAAAGTTAGGGATTGTGGCATCACGAGATGAAGTCACATGTCCAGGGCAGGCCAAAGTAAGTTGACGGTGGGGTCGCTGATAGCAGTGAGGTGGGTGGTGAGTTGGAGGGTCCACTTGCCATATAGGATGGTCAATATCAAAATGACCATCGTGGATCATGGGATACACCAATAGTAATGAAGATCTATGGTGTAGATTTGAATTGAGTTCAAATATGTTTGGTGTCATTTCATCATGCAAGAACAATGGTGAACAGTTGCAGGTCTGCTGATGGAGGTTTTTCCTTATCCCACGTGTCCTTGTGGGGATAATGAAAACAATGCAGGATAAAAATGATTAGGGAAGAAGGTGAAGGGCCTATCCTGTAGTGTGAAGGTGATGACATCTGAGAAAGAGCTTGCATTGATGAGATTGGATAGCAGATGATTGAATGGCTCCATGAAATCAAAAGATCAGTTGGTGGGATTTCATTGCCCGGAACATGCAAGAGGATCACCAAACAAGAAGATGAAAGGACACAGAGCAAGTGGATTGCTAAGTAGGTGGTAATCTAGATTCAGTGGTTAGTCAATGTGTAGCAAAGGACAAGATTAAGATTGATTGTGTGCAGGAGGAGGGACACATCATGATGTATTTGGTCCCACACAATCAAAATTTGACATGTGTATCTCACCTGGCTTGTAGCTTGTTTTTCTCCCTTGGTCTATAAAATGGAATTCAGGGCTAGTGAGAAAAGGTTGGATTTTAATTGTAATTTCTTGTCAAAGCAGGGCTTCCATGTGTATAGTGCAAGTTTTTTCATGACAGCTTAATTTTCTTTCATTTTCTAGTTTTTAATATTTCAAATAGTTTGTAATCTGTACACAAATAGTTTTAAAGTTTTTATCTACAATTTTCTCTCTTATGTATGCTTTATTTTATGAAATGAAATGATCAAGGCTCTTTTGTTTTCTCCTTGCAAGTCAAGTGTATAACTTGTTGTTTGCTTCTCTTCAAGGAAGGGATTAATTTCTTCTTCAAGATGTAGGAATGGTATTGTGTATATCTGAGATTCTTTAGAATGGTTGTTGGTGAAACAAAAAGGGAGAATGTTAATGTAATGCATTAACATTTATAGCTAAAAGGTTTCATGTTGCCCTATTTGGATGTTAAATCTGCATATTGTGAAGTTAACTCTACTACCCATACAAGGCATTGGTCATGGTTGTGCTTTCAGTTTTTAGAATCTTTTCTTAAATGAAAATATCTTTTAGTTTTCTATATTTCCTTTCTATATTAGAAGTAGGATTAGTGTCAAAAACCCCCCTCCTCAATGAGTTCTTAGATGCTTACAAACTATGGTTTAAGCCATAACCAAAATTTTATCCATCTTCCTTAGTATCTTTCATTGGGATGATCTACTGTGAATTTGATGTCCTGAGTATTTTGGAGCTTTTAGCTATTTTGGTATTGCATGCATTCACCTGCCTTGGTCTTGTAGAGACAAAATAGTAGGAGACCTTAGTCTTGTGACTGAGCCTTGTCAAGTTGGCCAAACCCCTCACCGAGTCTGTCGATGAGTTAGTGGCAATTCATCTAGGACTTGTTGACCATTGGTTTGGGAACCAATAGAATGGTGACTCTGTTGGAAGAACTCATAAAAGGTGTGTAGATCTCACAAATTTCTTCTTCATTCAAGGTTGTATCAGTTTGAGGATAAAAGTTACACAAGTTTCTTCTTGTTCTTGTTTGTTGGTCCTAGTATATCGAATGTAACTACTACTACACTTAGGTGTGTTTGTCTATTTATTTAGGATTTATTAATAATGGTTGAATGTAATGTCTTTGTTCATCCCATGGGTGTTCCTTTCATTGTTTATGACTTGAACCCTGGTTATTTCCATGATAATATGTATCCTAGTAATGCTTTATTAGATTGTGGTTATGCTTTTGCACCTCTTGTAAATTTAGATATACAAATTAAAGTGCATAACCATGATAGAATGGCCAAAATGTTAGAAGCTCTCACCAAAATGGATAAAAGGATTCAGGAGCTAACTAAGTTTTAGATTTTGGGATCCCCAAGTGTCATGTATCTAAATGAGAGGTTGATGTCTTCATAAGCTCAGTTGAGTTTTAATCATGACATGTCTCCCATTCAAGCAGTTGAACCCCCTGTTCATTCTCTTGATCCATTGTATGATCAGATTGACCTATCATGGGTAGAGCATGAGTTCCAAAGCATGACAGCTCATATTTATAGTCAGATGCCCAGATTTGATGGTTTCAACATATGCAAGGGGAATGCACATGTCCAAAGGTTTAATAGTTTTATGAAGAAACATTTGTTTATAGAAGAGGACATGTGCATGAGATTTTTTGTTAGATCTCTTGATGCAAGGGCTAAGGATTGGTACTTAGGTTTCCTCGAGAGATCCTTTACTTGTTGGGGTGAACCAGTGGGTGCATACATGGAAAAATTTACAAGAGAACCCACTGATCTTGTCAAAGAATTATCTCAAATTAGGAGGCAATATGAAGAAATCAATGTTGCTTTAGGTCATAGGTTTGCAAGAGCATTGTCACAAAACCATGAAGGTTTTAGGCCCGATATCATAGCTTGCATAAGTATGTATTTTGAGGCCTTTGAAAAAATAAAAGTAAAACTATTTTGTTATATCAAATTTGATTCTTAAGTTTGTCTAACAAGTAAAAGAGTAAATAATTTATTTTTTTAAATATCAGATTCCTTATAAAAACTAAAAAAATAAATTATTTTAGCGTAATCATAACAAATGCATAGATAAATTAAAATGAATCCCTAGAAATAATTTAAAATATTAAAATCAAATAAAACTTATTAGTAACTCAATAATAATTATGTATGCAAGTGCGAACATTAGAGTAATGGTGACGTGCCCATTTTAATCATTTTAATTGCGATAGGAAGGTGAAGGTAAAGAGGCCACCTATATCACCACTTCTTTCCATATTACTTTTATAGATTACACTTTTTTTTTTGCATGAAGTCATTACTTAATCACTTGAGTACTTGAGTTCAATTCTAAGGAACTTAAATTCAACCAACATTTTTTTCAAGATTATTAAATTTTTTAAATATTTGTCACAATATGAATATTAATCTTATGTAATTTATCAAATGTATGTATTTATATACATTTAATTATTATATCAAGAAGCATAACACTACAATAGCACCCACCCAACTTTCTTATCTGTATAATTAGGCATCTGATAATTTAAAAATAAATTAAAGACTAAAACACTAATTAAAAAGTAACTTCCTATTATTATTATTTATTAAATATAAATCTAGATTTAAAGGAAACTTCTACTTTTTTTCTATACAAGTCATTTCATTTTTTAAAATAAGACTAAACCCCAATAAATATTACAAGCCAGTTCTGCAGTAGTAGGCTCATTTCCATAGAGCTTCTTCAATCTATCCCATAATATTTTAGCCGATCTACATATGTCCACCTATGAGGAGACATCATCTAATAACCCACAAAGTATAGCCTTCATTGATGCATCATTACACCGATTTCTTCTTTCTGCATTTGAATTGCAGGCAGGACTAACTTTACTAGGGTAGCCATTTACAATAGACATCCACACATCAAACCCTAAATATGATAGGTAGACTTACATTCTACAACTCCAAATGGAATAGTTTGAACCATCAAATACCAGAGTTGGGATTGACACTAAACAAACCATTATGTCCATAAGCTAGAATCTACCCAAGTTGGAGAAAGCTTATCAACCAGGAACCTAGGCTCCGATACCAATTGTTAGACACAATGTGCCACTTAGAGGGGGGATTGAATCAATGGTTTAGAATTTCTACCCTTTTAACACTAAGAATGATTACCGGTTAACACACTAGAGCTAAGATAACCTGCTAGTAGGATAAAGAGAGATTACACAATGAAATCACATAACACCAGCATATATGAGGAAAACCCAAGATGGAAAAAACCTCGGTGAGAAATGTTGTTGTAGTCTACTATTCCAATCCAACCTCACAATGAAACTCTGATTATAATGTTTAGGACACCAACCCAAGGAGCACCGAGCTCCAACTCAGTGATCTTCAATGATCATAATCAATTACAAAAGTAAAAGTCCTGTTATAAATGAACTTTGTAACTCTTCTGCAAATCTCTCTATTGGTTCTGCTCTCTCCAATTCTCCGTCGGTTCTCTGCTTACCTATCAGCTTCAACCCTATCTCCTGATGCAACTTACTCTTTGTTGCACCTTCACCGGTTCAGTCTCTTCTTCTTCTTTGTCGGTTAAGCTCTCTATCAGTTCTGCTCTCTACTAGTTCTTCTCTCTGCTATACTATTTCTCTCCACCAGTCTACTTCAGTCAGTTAGATATCCACTATCTAATTACTGTTGGTTCTTATCTTATTAGTTCTCTTCTAGTTCTCACTAGGCTCTTCTCTTTTCTGCAATCCTCTTTAATTCTTCTCTGCCGGTTTGGTCACTACCAATTCACTCCTCTGTCAGACTCAATGGCTAACTTCCAGTAGCCTCGCTGATGTTGGTTGACCTCTTCAACCTTTTTCTCTCTCACACTCAGTCTCTTCTTCTTCTTCTTCTTCTTCTTCTTCTTCTTCTTCTTCTTGTTAAGTACTTTATTGAATTCACTTCTTCAACATCGACACCCTCTCATTCAACAACAACATTCATCGATTTTGGCTTACATATATATAAACTAGTTTTCCTGCCAAAAACCAATTCAAAGATCGGGCGGTAAGGGTTTCTTCATTGACCTCGAGGCAAACAAAATCCAATCAGATCTCATGAGATCTTATCTCCTTGACTGATGAACTACAACTCATCAATCAATCCCACCATTGTCATGCCTTCCAGAACACACCTTCCTCATTTAACAATATGCTTTTAATTTGTCAGCTGATTTCTTGGTCGACCACCAAGAATCGTTTCACGGTTTCCTTCACCTACCACAATCTGCTAAACCAGTATGTCCTAGATCTTTGTTGTCTATTTGACCTCAAACTGCAAACCTCTATTGCACATCCCATGAATGAAATAGTCAACATAAGAACTTTTGGTTTCAAAGAGTGAGTACCTAGTATAAGACTGATATGTTTGGTTTTGAGTGTACATGTCCCTGTATAAGACATGTTGATGTTGATGTTGATAGATGGATTTATTAACAAGACTCGATGATTGATAGGAATGTATGATTTCAAAGAGTGAGTACCCCGTATAAGACCAATTTGTCTAGTTTTGAGTGTAACTATCCTTATATAAGACATGTTGATGTTGATAGATTTTGAGTGATAAATTGATTAACAAGACATGCGATCAGTTTGATTGCAGACTTCGAGAGTTTTTATTAAAAATAAATATTGAAGAAGTGAGGAAGACTATTGTGGGTATAGCGTGTATACGCCCCACACATCCACCGAGGTCACGTTGGTATGAATCCTAATTGTCGATATGGGTCAAGCGTCGATATGTTTCAAAGGTCAATATGAGTCAATAGGTCAATATGGATCTTGATTCGATATGAGTCATGATTCGATATGGGTCCTGATTGTCGATATGGGTCTTGATTCAATATGAGTCTTGATTCGATATGGGTCTTGATTCGATATGGGTCCTAATTCGATATGGGTCTTGATTCGATATGTTTCTGGATTTCAATATGATTCTCGATTGATTGAATGATCTTTGATATAATACTTGTGTGATTGATATGAAATATAATTTCATTATGGATCATTGATTGTGATGTGATACTGAACTTCGATATGTTGCTTGATTTTGATATGGGACTCTAGTTGACTGATATGAGTCTTGATATGATGTTGTTGATTGATTCTCGATATGATTATTGATTTCGATATGGGTCTTGTTTTGGTTTGTGATATGGGATTGATTGATTGAGTCTCGATATGAATCCTGGTTTCAATATGGTTCTTGTTGTTGATTTGATGGATGGGCCATGCATTCATGCTTTGACATTTCTGATTTTTGGAGCTTTTTGGATTTGAAGAAAGATGTATTTGGTTGCCCTAATGTATAGAAAGAGAAGGAATGGATGAATGAATTGTTTCGGTGAAAATGGATAGGAGAAAGACGGAGGTATCTTATGAGCTTTTTGAAATAATGTTTTTGTCCTTAGTTTTGATCAACATCAAGGATGGAAAAGGGGATATGGATTGAGATAGGATATGGATAGGAGAAACAAGATCATAGGTAGTGATAGATTATGAAAGAAATGAATAGTTAGGATAGATGGTATGGATAAGAGGGTATGGATAAGGTGAAGAAAGATCATAGATAGCACTCGATGATGGAAGAAATGAATAAATAGGATAGAGGTTTCCATTTGGAAAGAGGTGAAATGTAAGATTGTCACAGTATTTAGCACCATCTGAATAAGTGTTCCTGAACTTTTCAAAGATAGAGACCCGACCCACACTTAGAACCTCTGGAAAAATTCAACCAACATATCTAGTGACTAGGAAGCATACTCAAAAGGGAAGAAGAATCTCAAAGTGGATCAAGGTATTTAGTCTTTGACTACCCATGTGTATGCAAGTGGGTTCATTCCGGCTCATATGATCATTGTAATATTTAGAATTCAACATGGCTAGCTACATGAGTTACCCTAACTTCAAAAGCATCTTGGATAGAGCCTCGTTGCCAGCGAGCGTCCATAGTCCTGATCAGGTTATCGCTGTAATCTCATAAATATTGCTCCATTTCCAGCCAGACATCCATACCCCCAATGGATTTACTTGCATGTTCCCATAGCCAAGCATTTTGATATTGCATTTCATTGCATTTTGTTCTTTTCTTGATATTTATTTTATTGCTTGTGCTTTTGAGCTTTTGATATTGAGTTTTTCTCTTCTTATTTTGCTTGCATTAGCTTGTAAGTGATGAAACTTATGTGGGTTTGATAATTATAGTGGTGTTGAAGCAAGATTTTAGATTTTTCACTAGCCATGTCTTCAACTAAGAGATCACAGTGATTTAGAGAAATTGATTAAGTGTATGAGATATAGTAATCAAAATATGTGAGTACCAAGATACGATAAGTGGCTCTTTTTTGGATTGAGTGTGTATCCCAACCAAAAGAAAATGTTAAAGATGAACAACCTTAGATTCTTAAGCTTTTCATGAATAGATATCTAGGAAAAGGACTGAACATGAGATTCAAGCATGGGTAAGCATGTGAAAAAATTACACAAATGCCTATTTCACAGATGATGAATTTATGCAAAGGATTGAATGAAAGGGATGGAAGGACATAAAAGAGGTGTTGGATAATAGATAGAATGTTTGAAGATTTGTGCAAGGATAGATGGAAATGTATTCAAGATGAGTGTTGGTACACAACTCAAGAAGTGATGAAGAAATGGAGGAAAATTGAATTTTGGGACATAAGGACCCAAAATAGATAAAGGAAATGATGGAAGAATAGTTTTGGAAAGATGTTTAGATAGATGGTTGAAAGAAGTTCAAAGATGGTGCCTTTGTTGATCTTTCTTATGGATCATTTGAAGTGATGGATTGGTGGATGGAGGGAGGTAAGGACCCAATATGGAGGGAAGGGATGGATAGTTTGACTTTGGAATGAAAGCACCTAAAATAGATTTGGAGAATGAAGAGTTTGACTTTGGAATGAAAGGACCTAAAATGGATTTGGAGGATGAAGAGTTTGACTCTAGAATGAAAGGACCTAAAATGGATTTGGATGATGAAAGGATTCCTTGATATTAATCTTGACTTGGAGTAGGATCATTTGAGTTTGTGCTTTTCTCTTGATTTTGAATTATATTAGTGAAGGAGATGGAAGGGATATCATGCTCTTGCTTAGGAGGTGGACGTTGAATGAGAATCTACTCTTGAGATAAAAGGGGATCATCGTGGATGGATTACCAAAATCTTAGGGGGTCATCATAAGATTATTGATAGGTGGGATCTTGATAAAAAATGGGATTAGATTGGATAGCCATGATATCTTGATCTTGATTTAGGCTAGGACTCATTTCCTTTCGAATAAGCTTTTTCTTTTTCAAGCAACAAGGGATGGTCATATGAGTGATCAGAGTTTAAATTTGGATAGGTTGATTTTGTTGACTTGATGGATACTTCATTTTGGATACTCAATCTTACTAAGTCGAACAAAGGGTTTGTTCGATAGTCCCCTATGACAAAGCACACCAAATGATATGGATAAAGTCTTCCAATATGGAAACTTGATTTGACTAACTTGAACACCTAGCCAGTTATTATTATCGTTGAGATAGTTGGATGATAAACTCTTGATCACTTGGTTTGATACTCCCCTAATCTTGTTGTATGAAAGTCTTGCCTAAAGATATTTGAAAAGTTAATAACCACCTCAAAAGGTGGTTTTGTTGGATTTGAAAATTTCCTTCACTTATGACCTCTCCTTGTTTGAACTAATTTTTGAGTTGGTCGATTGATATTTTTGCAAGATGTTTTAACATTTGTGACAAGAATACATAACACACATAAAGACAATGGCCATCCTAATGCTAAACATTGAGTGTATGTTTTGTGAGGATGTTTTCAAATCCTTGATGTTATCACTAGTTTGATTTACAACAAAAGATACATCAGATAGACTCTTTATTCAAAAGTTCATTGACAATATCATAGCCCAGTACTCTCGATACTTCATCAGCTCAAACAACCTTGTCACCCCCTAGAGGGCGCCCGCTTTTTTTCCTTTTGCCAGAAATTATACCAAAGTGAATTGCTTCACAGTTGAGCAGTTATCTTGGTAGATATATGGTGAGTGATCTTGAGGGCGGATTCTTCCCCACCCTTGCACTATAACATTTCCAATCTATGACAGCTGACTCAGTTCAAATCTTCTAATTCTAAGGTTTGTAGTAAGGATTTCATTTGGTGCGGCAAATGATAAACTCAATTAAGAGGCTTCCCAACCTTTAGAAAAAAGGATTTTCACATCACAAGGATACTAGGGGAAGACTATCAAATACATACTTCCATTGGAGGGGATTTTCATCAGCCTCCACATTTGATTATAGTGGGTTGATAAACATAGCGATAAAGTCGTTCCCCACTTGGGTCATACCCTTCACACTAGCCCTTTCAAGGCTTCAGGAAGGAAGGCCCTCTACAGGTTTTAATGCTTTGAAAGTAAATAAAGCAATGAAAAAGTGGATTTGGTTTTTTGATCACCCAATTAAGGGGATAGCATATACCTACCACTTTAAGATAAAGTAAACAAAGTTCTTTTTAACTTTCCAAAGGAATGATTTGATGAGTCCTATTTTGGAGATGTTGCTCCAACAAGCATGGTGTTCTTTTTAGCCCTTCATAGCAAAATATATGTTTCAAAACTTTGGAAATAAACTTGGTCAACAAAATAAAATCATGTATTGGTCAACAAAATGAAAATCGTGTAACCAATCATCAATGAAGTTCTTTTTATTTTGTACCAATGAAAATGAGGTTCTTTTTCATTTGCACCAAAATGAAAGTGGGATCCTTTTCAACTTTGCAAAAAATAAAGGTTTGTTTGTAGTTCTTTTTAACCTTTTGCAAAATAGAAAGTGAGGTCTTGTTTTAAACACCAAAGAAATGATGCGGTTCTTTTTAGTTTGCACCAAAATGAAAGTGAGATCCTTTTTAACTTTGGAAAAATAAAGGTTTGTTTGTAGTTCTTTTCAACCTTTTGCAAAATAGAAAGTGAGGTATTGTTTTAAACACCAATAAAATGATGAGGTTCTTTTTAGGTCTTTGCAAAATAAAAGTCAATTCTTGTTTTAAATCGCTTTGTAAAAGAAAATTTTGAGAAAAGAAATCAAAATATACTTTAACTCCTTGGAACCTGCAACAAAATATTAGACCTGCAAAAACCTCTCAAAAAATTAGTTCATATGGTGGGCTTTGAAAGCCTAATTTTTCCTTGTGTTACAAAAGTTAGCTCTCTTCCTGTTACAAAAGTGCTACTCTGGGGCAGATATGTGCTATTCTGATGATTCCATGTGCTAAGAGAAAGTAGGATAGATTAGATTAGAAAGGTCCACATATGCACTAGAATATCTGGTCATGAAACTACAGAAAATTTGTTAGAAATTTGTGGATTGCCTCACGGTGAGCGCCAATTAATGTATGCCAAAAATGTGGTCTTCAACCTGTAAGAAGAAAAACACATCAAACACACCAATGAATCATTGCATTAGAGTTAGAAATCATAAACAAGTTAGTGGATTTAAAACTCTTAAAATCGCCTCATTATCCTCTATCTCTAAAGATCTTCAATATTCAAGGTGGCCCTCACTTGGACGAGTACTTGATCTCTTAGATGACAACCTAGAGAACAAGATTTTAGTGATGTGCTAAGATCAAAATGGATGCAACTAAGATCTTAGCTAAGATGAGATGATGGATGAAGATAGGATGCAAGATGCAAGACTAGATGATTAAGATGTTAAATGTATTCCAAATTGAATATTAGATGATGCTAGATGAGTTAATTAAACTAGATGAGTATAAAATACTATGAGATGATATGCAATTAACTAGATGATATGCTAAAATGAAGCTAAAATTCTAATGCTAATGCTAATGCTAAATGCCTTGGATGGTTGAAGATGGCTTGAATGTTTGAAAATGACAAGATGAGCTCCTTAACCTACAAAATGACTATAATTTATATGCACAAGATTGAGATGTGAATTGAAGGAGAAATGGGCTCTATTAATAGAATAATTGGATAATTGCATGGCCAAGATTGAATTGGCTTAAGGAGGGTCAAGATTGAAAGTTATCAATCCATGTGAGATTTTCAACCCAATCCCATATTGACAAGTGTCATCATGAGATTGCTTGAGAGGAGAGGGAGGAGGCATTAAATACTTTAGAAGACTTAATGGTTAATCCCATGTGGGAAAATTCATAGAATAAAGCTTTTATCCAATGAATAAAAATATTGTCCAATGGACAAAATCTTGTTCAAAGCTCAATGTGTTGAAAATGTGTAGTTTTGTAAGAGCATTAAAAGCTATTTGGAGACCTTGGAGGTTATCTTGTTGGAAGTTAGATAACCTTAAAGAATTTTGTGTGAGTCCTACAAATTTGGGGAACTCAACAAAGCTAGCTTGTTGAAAAGATAAAACTTTAAATGCATTTAGAAGACTTTCTTCCAAAATTAGAAGTGACTTCCCCAAAATTTAGGGATGTGACCATGATAGAAGAATTAGACTAATTAAGTGGGTTTTGCGAGGTTCTAGAAGAATGCTTAAGAAGTTAATGGAAAATGTAGGAAAATGCAAGGGGGAGAAATTGGAATTTTTAATTAAAATAAAAAGATTTATTTCAACTAAAATGAATGCAACTTGCATTTGGATAGATATTTAAATAAATATCAATTTATTTAAATGTGAATGTGAATTTTGGATTTTATTTAAATAAATTTTAATTTATTTAAATGAGAAAAAGGGGGATAAAGCATTAAATGCTTGAAGACTTTGAGAGAAATCATTAAAGGCTTAAGAAGACTTTATGGGAAACCATTAAAATTTTGAGAAGACTTTAGAAGGAAGCCATTAAAGGTTTCAAGTGGGCGGGGATAAATAGGATTTCAAATAAATAATTAATCTATTTATAATTGTGGCGCAACTTGCATTTGTAGGAAAATGCAAGTGGGTGGAGGAAAATAGGATTTTTAGATAAAATAAAAGATCTATTTTAGCCAAAAGGAGATGCAACTTGCATATGTTGTAAAATGCAAGTGGGGTGAGGGAAATAGGTATTTTTAATTAAATGTAAATTTAATTAAATGGGAAAGGGGATTTTAATTAAATGTTGAATTTAATTAAAATGGAAAGGGGATTTTAATTAAATGTTGAATTTGATTAAAATGGCTAGAACGAGATATTTAATTAATTGTTGAATATAATTAAAATGGCTAAAAGGGGATATTTAATTAAATGTTGAATTTAATTAAAATGGTTAGAAGAGGATATTTAATTAAATGTTGAATTTAATTAAAATGGCTTAGATAGAAGAAAGGGGGAATTAATTAAACCTTTAATTTGATTAATGGTTGATTAGAAGAAAAGGGATATTGATTAAACTTTAGTTTAGTCAATAGGCGGATTAGGGTAATTAAACAAATATAAATTCATTTAATTAGTTCACCAAGTTTTAGGTGTCTACATCTCCCACTAAAATAAAATGTATGAAATAAACTAAAAGGTTGGGAAATTAGGCCTACCTTATCTAAGGGATTATCCTCCTCCATGAAAGTGTGCACCTCCTGGTTAGGAGTGGGCCAAAAATTTTGTTTGTGAGGTACTTTTTCTAGGGCTCTATAGAGATCATAGTGAAAATTATCACCATGACTAGTGAAAAAGGATCCTTCTAGCGCCCACCACTCAGGTATAATGTTGAAATTAACCCAAAATTTTGAATTTTTTTGTGGTGGTTCTTGATCGTCCTCCTGCCTATTTTTTGCAACTATTTTGGGGGCAAAAACTTGAGAGGCATAAACTTGCATTTTATCACCTTCCGCTTTCTAACTCATTGATGTTTTCTTAAGCATTCTTCTCACCAAAGTAGTTTCCTCTAATTTTGGGTGCTAACTAAACTTGGATTTTAGAATGCTTGAATTTTCATGATTAAGGTTGTTATTTTTTGCTGAGCAACCTCGTATTTGCCTAGTTGACCTCTACATATTCTTTTTCAAGATAATTAATGCATTTAATGCACTTCATATATTCAATAATTATATATTTCTAGCTACTTTAGTGTAGTTGATCCATCATGATGATCAACTCACTAAAGTGGTTGTAAAATATAGCATTACAAATTACACCCAATACATTTTATGACACTTATGTATTGAGCTTAATGCATTTATAATAAAATTCATGATCATTATTTCATGATTTTGATTTCATGAAGTGAAAAAACAAAGTGTTAGTAGTCCATTGCTCAAATTTGGGATCAATTTGATTTAATGAGAGTGTAACATGTAGATATTTGCATGATGTGTAATGTGCAAACACCCTGAAAATATTTTTAGATCCAAATAGGTACATTTCATATCACCTTTATGATGTGTGTCCCTTTGCACAATCACGTTTGAAACAATTATTCCCACCCATCCAAAGCAACAAAACTCACATTTTCTCACTCATTTTTGTCTCTCTAGTAATTCAATCTCTGAAGCTCTCTCTCTCTCTCTCTCTCTCTCTCTCTCTCTCTCTCTCTCTCTCAAGCGCACACACACACACACACACACACACACACAAACTTTGCCAAATTTTCTGTACATTCTTGTAGCAGCCAAGAGTTCTCCTGGTCAAGAATCACGTCTAATGTCCCAAGAGAGAAACAATAGTTATGTAATGTTCTCTTTCTTATCTCTAATCTCATTTATGTGATCTCATATTTATCTAGTTGTCTATTTATGTTGTCTATTGTCATTTGATCTCTAGTAATATGGGTTTTCTTCCATTGTAGGGATTATTTCTATTATGCATATTTTAGCTGATATTTTATCTAGTTATTATTGGAGGTGTAAACATCGAAATACGGGTCTGACTAGGGCAAACCACTATACAATCCCAATTTTTTCCCCATGTTAATGTGTGTAGTTAACAAAAATATTCAAGGAGCATGAAGATATATTCTATCTCCTTTATGGAGCTTTATGCACCTCTAACAGTACAAGCGATAGTGTGGTGCGCAGATGTCCCCACAATGCACTAGCTTCAGAGGCTAAGACCTTCCCCAGTGGTGGTTGAAACTGCAATCTATAAGCTTTTCCTTTATGTTGTCAAAATAGTTTTATCTTATTTTATGTTTTATTTAATTGGCATTTTCAGTTTATGACTAGTAGTTTAGTATAATTTAGTTTCTTTTCCAGTATTGTCTTTCCTAGCTTTCCAAAAGGCAAGTTTAGTGACATAGTTGAGGGATTTTTCTTCCCTCAGACTTCATCATCTTGCAAAGAGAAAATCCCCTCCTCTACAAGTACACATACATATGCACAAAACATTTATAGTTAATATGTATATAATTTTAATAGCAAAACAAATATCTAACATCAAAACATATGAAAATAAAACATGACATCAAAATATATTTATCACTATACATAAATACATATATACATGTAACAAATTATATGTCGAAGTACCAAAAACTGTCATTTTATAAGTCATTACATCCAATGAAAAAAAAATTACCATCAAAATGAGGATTTAGCTGAGGAGAAAAAATCTAAATTTTAGAGTGTTATGAATTTCTTTTGTATTCTTTTGATTATAATCAATTTCTCCAAAAAAAAAAAAAATAAGAATCATTTTTATTGGATATCTTCATACATAATTATTCCTATCTCATACAAATTTTAAATTAAGACTAGAGATAATTTCTTAAACTAGTTCAAGAATTTGTCTTTGATTTAAATTACAACTATTTTAAGGGAAATATTTTTTTTTGAAGGGTCGTGATAATAATAAATGTCTTAAAATTCGAGTCTAAACTCTAGTTATTGTGAGTTTTTTAATATAGCTAGAAAATGTTTTCATTAGAAGTAATTATAATAATGTAAGAGAGTTTTAAAAAAAAGGTATTGTAAGCATAGTTTGTATCTTATTCAAAACGTGTTGAATCATTTTAGAAGTAAATTTACGAGGCATAGATTTATTCTACACCACATAGAGAATTTTCAAGGTTATATTACACCATCAATTGTTTCTTTTTCAGATTTCTTATTCTTTGCTTGTCAAATCACACCCTATTAGAATTAGAAATTGAGTTTTTTTTTTTTCTTATCAACATTGAGCACATGCAGTGTTTGGTACAAATATTTTTATTGATTTATGCAAAATTCCTTTTTCATTTATCTATAAGATCATTATTGTGGGGTCAATGTGTTATATATTTTTTCAAGTCAAACAGATATCTTCATAAATAATAGTAACACCTCTTTATTTTTGTTTTAAATGAGTGAAATTTTCATACAAGATTTATAAATTTATTTTTATAACTCTATTATAATATTGAAACTCATAAACCTGCAAGATTTATGAAAAATTATTGATCCACGGAACTGTAAGAAATTATAATTTGATTTAATAAAATAGAAAATTATAATTAAACTTTCTGTAACAACTTAATTTCATTCTATTCTAAGTGAGATCTAGAAGTGACAAGACATTTCCATAATTGAGATTTCTTCATTTAGATAAAGATGTCTTTTTGCCCTTAAATTTAGACACCCTCAACAAATTGACTGTGTAGGAAGGTCCTCTCCTGAAAGGAGGTGTCAGCATATACAAGGTAATTCGTTATATTTTATAGCATTGTGTTGTTTATTTGAATGTCTGATGTTGGAGAGAGTCTTCAGAAGAAAATATTTTTTTCATGCAGTTACCAAAGACTTTACTGTCAACGTGGAATGGGCTCACTCTTCAATCGTCATCGTCGGAGATAACAATTATCTCGAAGATTTATTTAGCTACAGTAGTGCGCAGGTGGACATTTATAGCATGTTCTAGAGTTCTCCAGTTAATACAAGTCTCTGTTGCCTTCTAGAATTCTCTCTACCGTAGCCTGTAAAAGAGTCCAGAATTCTCTAGAGGTTTTGTATAAATCTATAAATATTACACTCTCTTTCCTTTCAAATGTAAGAGAATATAATGCTCACAGAAAATTGTTGTAATTGTGTAATGTTAATATAATATCTAATTTTTGTTCAGCTGTTCTGTTTTTACATTTTATGCTTCCCATTTTGCCCTGTTTTCAGTGTCTTTTGTCTGTTAATAAATTCAAACTTTTTGTTTTTTATTATATGCAAGTTCGTGTGTGTGAAACAGCGAATTCACCATCACCTTTTCATAAAAGCTGAGATAGCGTGTCTGACTCTAGATCAGAAGGTTGCATGTTCGATTCACGTCGGATTCAATTCCCTTCGATTTGTTTTCACTCCCAGTTCAGAAAACGACAGTTGGAAAGTTTTTACTCCCAGTTTACAAAACGACAGTAGCTCAATTGCAGGCGAAATTGGAAAGTTAATAAATACAATGGCAATGCGGAGTGCCCATCAACGTACCTCTCGCATGCTAAGTGACATTATTTGTTATAGTAAAAGTTCTTCCACATAAGTGGGTTCAATTGCAGACGAAATTGAAAAGTTCTCTGATTCTGTCTATTCTAGATCTCTGCATTCCTCACATCTATCTCATCAATTTTGTGAATTTTGTTGTTTTGACGTACGTTCTTAAGAATGGAAGTTCTAAGGCGATCATACATTGGAAGCTTCTCAATGCATTTTAGTACTTCCTCATCGTTTTCATGTTGTGATGTTGTGTTTGCTAATATATGTATTATTAGATGATGTAGACATCTAAAAATGGTCAACGCTTGCGGAGTCATACTTTAACATTTGCGCATTGCCTTATTTTAGGGTTTTTGCATCGCATTAACATTTCTTCTATGTTGTGCACTTGGTCTTTATCATTTGCGAGCATCGAGTCCTTCTTCTGCATTCTTTAGTTTTTTCACTTTCGAATTAGGTCTTGTCGATAGCAATCTTCAATCATGATTTTGGTCGATATTATCCTGTTGCATCAATGTGCATGCTCATTTATCATCATTTTGGATATCGTCAATCCTAATCGATGATAGAATTAGGGTTTTGTCCTCTTGTCAATCTTGTCATTTTGCGATCGATTCATCATCGATCTTTGTCCTTGTCAATCTTGTTATTTTGCGATCGATTTGTCATAGATCCTTGTCCTTTTGTCAATCTCGTCAATTTTGCGATTGATTTGTCATCGATCGTTGTCCTTTTCAATCGTGTCAATTTGAATCAATTAGTCATTGTTCTTCATCAATTGGCGCCTATCAATTTGATCTCTTTGTCAATCTTGGTCAATTTGTCAACCAATTTCAATCATTTATTAGCATTGGTCCTTTGTCAATCAAAATCATGATCGAATCGACATTAATTTCTTGTTGTCTTGACCTAATTCCTTGTTCTCTTATTTCTAGGATTTTATGATTTATTCATTTAATCTTGATTGTCATTTTCCCTCTAGGTTAAATAATTTATTTATTTATCCTAAGTCTTCTTGTCACAATTAAATATTTATTTAATTGGCTAGTTAATTCCCCCTCTTTTTGTGAATTAATGAATGAATGAAAAATTATTAGTTAATTCACCTAATTTTCTAATTCCATCAATTTCTAATTTCCTAATTTCCAATTCTTCATTTCTAAACCTAATTTTCTATTTCTCCTATTTTTCTAATATTTCCCCTAATTTCATGGGAATGGCATTTCAATTTTGTCAATTTGTCATAATTTGTCAATCAATCAATATTGCATAGAAAGTGTCAATTTTGTCATAATTTGTCATATTTGTCATTCTTGATTTGAAATTTCCTTTCAAATCTCTTCATGCTAATTTTGTCATCTCTCCAATTTGTCTATAAATTGGATGATTTTTTTCAATTGAGAGATCTAACCACATTTTCAGATCAATCAATTACATTTTCGAGTAACCTTATGCTACAAATTTCATCAACAACTTGCGTTCCTCTCGCAAATGCACTTTGTAGGTGAGAACAACATCAAATTGGAAGGTGAAAGAAGAACAATGGAGGAACAATGAAGGAGATACAGGGTTTGGTTTTCTTTTTATTGTAGTATTTCATTTTCATGCCTTAATTGATTGTAATTAGGATTTCTTATCATTGCAATCTAGTTTTTGTGATTGAGCTAGTTTAATGTCTATTGCTTTGATGAATTCCATTTTTCCTATCTACAGATGAAATAAAAAATCATCATTGGAATAGATCACATACTCCTATCAATTTTTCTTTGGATATGTTACACAAAATTTACTTAATTTTAAATAAAGTGATAATAATAGAACCCCAAAAAATAATATCTTATAATAAAAGGATTCGATTTGAAGGCTTAATATTAAAGACAAATAAAAAATGACAAAATTTATGAGAGAACAAAATGATCGATTGAAAGTTATTTTGGGCTAAATAATGCTTATAGACTATTGAGCATGATGAACTATAGTATCCAATATATTGCCCTATAGGTTTCATATGTTTTCAAGAATGAGTGAAGAAAAAGGAAAAATATATTTCATGTAGGAACATTAAAAAAATAAACAATGATTCATGTGACCATGTATTTGAAAGTAAAATAAAATTCAATTAGCTTATGTAGTCAAATACAAAAGACCAAGGTAAAGAGAGGGATTTGTAGTAATAGATCACATGAAGATTCAAGGGTTCCTGATAAAGTCAACTAAATAATACTGTGATGTTCTAGATATTCAACATATGTTGTTCTAATAATTTTGAAGATTTACTTTGATTCAAGGTTTCTTTAAACATTACAAAACTAATCACATTGATTTGTCTATATAAATAATAGTTCCTACTCATCATAAGGATTGCGACCTTATCTTTGTCACATCCCACACTTAGGCATTGGGAAAATAAAAATAAACAAACCATTATAGTCAATGTAGTTGAATTAACAAGGCATGAGTTGTGTGTGGCCTTGCTATGTGGGCATTTATTAGAAGATGACACCTAATTGTTAGTTTGGGGAAAAATAGTGCGTTGAGGATGATTGACCGGTGACACATTAAAATAAAGTAGTGGGGTGCCATGAAAGGTTGAAGTTGACAAACTCATGGTGTAAGTATGGGCAATTCTTATCTCCCATTTAAAAAGAGTGGACATAAGTGACAAAAGGAATTTGTGCCATTATTATGGTATCGAGACGATTTTTTCTGGCATGGACAAAGTGTGAATTGATAAGTTGGAAGCTAGCAATGGGAAATAAGCAAGCAAAGACAAAGTGTGAATATGTCAGAGAAAAATACAAAGAGTCGTGTGGGATTATGAGTGCATGTGACAAGGAATCTTAAGTAGAGGATAAAAGTTGAATTCATGACGGTTCCAACATCCTCCATGGTGGCAATGAAAGAGATTGAATTAGAAAACACAAAAAGGCAACAAAGAGACTGGACAGAAAAATGTGATTTCAAGGAAGAGAGACAAGAGGCGAGGGGAATAGAGGCACTTCCCTTGGACATTAGAGACGACTTTTTATAAAAAAATATGTGGGAATTGTAGCTGCTATGGTAGACCTATATGTAGAATGTGAGGCATAGTTTACACATGTGACTTTTTTTTCATAATGTCTTAAATAAATGTGGCCTCATAGCATGCAATGATCGTAGGATTTGCACAAATTGTATTTGTTGAAAAGGCTTTAGAAATTCTGAGATGAATGCAATTAGCAATGTAAAGCCAAATTTCACAGCCATTGACAACATCCTTCAAACCTATGATTGAATGAGAGCTAGCTGTACATAAGCTCTTGAAAAGTATAAGAGGATACTATGTGGAGAGAAATGTAGGGATATTCGACGTATGAAGTGGAATTGGAGGAAGAAACATAGTGATAGAAGCACAAGATGAATAGACTATAGATTTCAAAAGTTGAATCTAGAATAACTTCAATTTCATCCCTAAAGTTAATTATAGACATATCTCAAATACTATTAGGTTTGGGATAAATAAATGATAACTAAAGTAATTTTTATCAAGTCATCTTGGCATGTCACCCAAGACTTTTCGACTATTAAGATTTATTTGATACTTGATTTTAATACTGATAATTGGAAGTTATATTTAAGTTCTCATAGAAGATGTCGAATGTTGAATCAAAATACTATTTTCTATGGTTCCCTCTTAGTTGTAAAATATGTAGAATGCCAAGATGCTTGTGATTCTCTTTCTTAAGAGTATCATTTATTGAAGTTATTTATTTTGGCAATGAAAATCTAGCTTGAAAGTAATGTTATTGGAGCTATTAATTGGCACTTGGAGAAGTGTACTCTGCAATTGTCCCTCACTTAAGCATAAATTAATATTAGTTGATTTTATTTAAGATTAAATAAATCTAGAAAAAAAGGATATTAATCCTCACAAAGGTAATCTCATACATGTTCTCTTTATAGTCTAAATACTTATAGAGTGTAAGGAAAATAATTAATTGAGGATCTTGGGCTTGATGAATATGCATCAATATCCATACTCATGCATGATATTACTTAAATAAATTATTTGTGAATAACCATCTTTCATAATATGGGATTCTAAATAGGTTTGGTAATTATCAAATCTAAATATCATATCTATTTGTGGCTTAAGACATTTGTGTAAAATAATAATGTTATGACTCCATGGCTAAGAAGTGCCTTGCACCTTAACCTCTATCACGAAATTAAATTGTCATGTGGTGAAGAAATCCTAGTGGTATTGGTATTAATTGAAATATTATTTAAAATTATGATAACCTTATCTTGTAAATAATATCAATTTGAAAAGCTATTATTCCTCTTTCCTAAGGTCTATATCAATGTGTCCTTTAATTTAGTAAAACAATGACACATGGAAAATTGAACATAGTGTTGATTATTAATAACTTTTCAACTATTGATTATTAAACCTTATCTAGTAGAGCCTAATCATGAGATATGGTGATTATTGAGATCCATTGTTAGTAACTATTTAATCATATGTATATAGATTTATTAGTATCATGGGTATATTTTTATATAAAGACTTAACAAATATAGTATCTTCACCTATCTTTAGCATCACATTGGCAATAATTGCACTTGTGAAAGTTTATCATTATTGGTGCATACTTCTATATAGTTCGATAATTCACACTATAGTATACATTACATGTACTTATGTTGAATACAATAGTTACAAATAATATGACAATGGTATATGATTTAAATTTTTGTTTAATAAATCAAATTATAAGATTAGGGGTTGAGTTTTAAATCTAATCTCTCCCATTTTGTATACATATAAAAATATACACTATGAAATGGTGGTTTTCCTACCATGTAGGTATCTATAATTACTAGCATTAATTATAAATTTTAAGTGCAATATTTTCTATTGTTAAAACCAAGCTATTATAGGAACAATGGGTTACATAATCATGAAAATGAAACTAGAACATCCAAAATATTATTACACCTAATATTAGGGAGTGAATATCTTATATGAAATTATATAAAGCATAGTGTTCCAATTTTCTCTAGTGTGACACAAATACTAATCATGTTTGATGCAAGTTGGGAAACATTGGATATTTCTTGGGGATCAAGAAGAAACTTATGTGGCTTTAATAGGATGATTTCCTATATTTTTTATGATGCTTGATATCATATTGAATTGAAATGTCACTCATAGCCTTGTTGAGGATTTTGCAATATCTTTGTATCATATCGATATTATGACTACGTGATAAATATTGACCTCTTAAGTACAATCAAATTGATGGAGGAAATTTTGTGGGAGCCAAGAGTAATATATTTGTGTTAGATTATTGTATGTTTGTGTAGGAATCATGCCTTAAGAAAAGATACACCTATGTTGTAAATCCTATGAGGTTTCAAATACTTGTGGTATTGGAAATACTAGACATAAACCTATTAGGTGAATTTTTATTGGTAGTGTTTACATGTGGGTTTGTGTGAGCTAAGGAAATTTCATGTTGAGTAATAAGGTTATCCCCTTGGTTGATTAAACAAACCTTGGTAAATTCAAGTTGGTGTGAATAATAATGGAGGACTTTGAATCAAAACCTTGATATAAATAAAGGAGAAGTATTATAGAAGTAGCTACTTAATTATGAACATATTTATGATTTTTAATAGAAAGGGAACAATAATGAAACTTTGATAATGGGGAGCTTGTGCGTAGATAAATTCATTGAGAAAAACCTAGTGAGGAGAACTACATGTAATATTGACCCATTTGAAAGAAAGAATGTAGGTATTCCTTGGGTGAATGATCCCCAATCACCTTAAGTCCATATGGGAAGAGCCTAGGATGGATAACTCCTAAAGTTTTGGGGATTGTTCCTAATTGGTTTTATTTTCTCTCTACATTGGGCTTCAAACGAGGCTGAAGTGGGAATTAGATTGTTAGAAAAGGGATATAAAAACTTGATAATTTGTATTTAATACATTTTATGTTTTCAATAGTAAGTTAAATAAAGTGATGGGGTCAACTACCTTATAGTCAATTGTTTAACTATTGAGTAGAGGTCATCTTATGTTTGATCCAAGTGATCTTAGGAACATGTGAAATTTAATCTTGGACATATAAGACTTTATGTATATACGCCTAGACCTGAAAATAATCTGCTTGTTTTGAATTAGGAATCTCTCTTCCAGTTATAGTGCTAAGCCAAGTACAAAACTCAATTTTATGGTGACAAATCGAGATAGGACCCTATGACGACATATGTAGAGGATTGTATTCCTCTAGAACATAAACTAGTCCTTTCTATCCAACATGATCAGTGAAGGATAAATCCTATGACCTTATTAAGATAAGCTTATCTGCTCAAGATTGATAGAAGCTAAGGATTGTACTTTGCTAATATACTACTAGTCATACCACCTAGTTAGTGGATGGATACTATGAGTTGCATGCAAGTGAGTGATACCCCACATAAATCTAGGGTATTGGACAAATTCTACAAGGAGCATGCAAACCTGGGGTCCAATTTCATGTTGATGATAAATGTCCTTGTTTCTTGGTCATTCAATGAATTGTAGTGAAGAGAATTTCTACTAAATAATAGGTAGGTAATAATTGGAAAAATCTCATAGTATAATTTTGTGTACATCTCATCATGGAAATAGTATTACTGGCCTTGTTGGGATGGGGACAAACACTTTATGTAGTATGAGATAAATCAAATCCTATTGAAGACTTGACAAAATAATGTGACCCATGGAGTTATGTGCAATGCATCATCAATCATTTTATCTTTGATGCACTATGGGCAAGTAATATTTAGTTGCTATAGATATGTTTCTCACTATATATATGAGTGGTGTAAGTTAAAGCTAGTCCCTATGATGCATGCTAGGTTTAGTCAAGTTATATATGTGATGTAAGATAGAGCTACTCATTCTGTGTATGATATATGTACAAGAAAGTCACCATTTGATAATGCGATGTGTGCTCAAGTTACTCTCTATGGGACTAGGAATTATGGAAGGAGACGACCCTTGAGAACTTGAGTATGTTTACCAAAATAGACTACTAGATGCATGTTATTCTCTATTGCAAACATGTTATTACATGTGAATCACCTAGTGGTTATTCAAGAATTCATACATGTTTGAAACTTTCTATTTCTGAAGGTACTTTTAAGTACCATAACATAACAATGGTGATGTATCCATCAATGTCCAAACACAATCATGGGAAGAGGATATACGGCACTCATGTGACATCCATGAGCATGAGCACACATGGGGTAGAATTGGTAGAAAAAATAGGATGAAGATAATGGTGATACAACTCTTTATGGTTATGAAAACTTGTGAAAGTCTGATAAAAGGCCCATTGTGGTATCTATTGAAATGGCCACAAATAGGGTGGCAATAATATGATAAATAAGATAATATAATGATGATGTATCTATTTAAGGCCAAGGACACTAATAAAGGAATAAAACAGGGCTCATTTTTTATCTATGAACGTGCACACACATATAGTAGATCCAATAAGATAGTAAGTATCAATGGTACAAGGCTCAACTATTGCATGAAGCTCAACATGGTCAATAAAGTGTACACGGTCAGTGTGATAGACATATAAGATAAAAGATGGGCAAAGGATTGATAGTAGGAAAAATCCAAAAATATATCAAATACAATCATAAGATAAGATATTTAGATCTAGATAACCAAATATGATAATGGAGCTCAATATGATAAGGTAAAATCATATGGTACCAAATTGCAAGATAAATATGATATAGATGTGCTCAAATATACATGTTCATGAAAGAAAAATTCATATGGTAAAGGTGATAATATTTTGTAGGATCAATACCAATATAAGATTAATATATAAAAGAATCAATACATGGGATATGACAATGTAGGATCAAATTAAAAGTGGAAGAATTACATGATCCCCTTAGTATAGGCATATACAATGATTAATTATAAATTCTAAAAATAAGATCCATAATTGTAATATTAAACTATGTATTCTCTATGAAGAAAAACATACATCAATAAGATCATGTAAGATAGAAGACATAAGATGTAGCAATTATATGATATCATTGTACTTGCAAGACATAAGAACTTAAGACACATGACAAAGTGATTATGTTTGAATGTGAAATGAGATATAGGAATATAGTATCATATATGAATTTGTTCTAAGACAACCAAGATGTAACAATGTGATCATATCATCTTATGAGTACTATGAGATATTATAGTAATATTTAGTAATATTAGGTCAAAAAATCCCTCTAAATAGTATTACATATGACTGTAAGATCATAATAGGATTTTTCTATTTTGAAAAAATATGTCAATAATGAATTGTATATGCTAAAATTGCAGGATAAGATAATGAAAACACATAGATCATAGACAAGGTGTTAAAGATAAGAATTTACATGATTACTATAAGTGAATATATAATTGTGTTTATTTCAAGTGCATCCAACAAGAATTTGTGATGTGACAAGTCAAGTAAATTAAAAAAGATAAAGGATAAAATGATGAGAGATGAAAAAGTTTGAAATGATAAGAAAAATAAAAAATGATATGATATGAAGGAATCAAGAGATTAATTATGTAAGAAAGCAACGATAAATAACAAAACTATCAAGTGATATATTAAATAAAAAATATCCCTAATGTTTGGAGGGTATTTACTTTTATATTATAAGTGACCATAAGTGCATTTTCCCTTTATCTATAAATTCTTGAATTTTATGTTGGAATGCAATTATTTTATGTGTATAATATCTATGTTTATAATATAGTATAATTCACCCGTGTTCAAGGATAAAAAATAAATCACTAGATATCATTACAAAGTCCATGCTACTCTTATATGAGCTAGTGCTAGAAAAAGAGTTAATGAAGAATGAGTTAATATTTAAATTGATAATATATCTATTAGAATTAGGGATCACTAAGAGGGGGGGTGTGAATAAGTGATCTACTGATAATCAAATTCACAAACTTATTCTTTATCCACCAATTTCCAATGCACAACAGTAAATAACATAAGCAAGCAATAAATAAACCACAGATCCACAACATCGGAATTTTTTATGTGGAAACCCAAAAATGGAAAAACCACGGTGGGGCTAGAACCCACAATATTCATATACTATGGCTAGGAGTACATAAATATTACATAGTTGGGGAATGCACTTGCATTTAGGCTCACTAACTTACAATTTAATTATAATGAATAAATAGAGTTAAAGAACTCTGAAATAGCATCTAACAATGCAAGAATGAGTTCCGGTTAAGCACAAGATCTCTAAATGTACTTGCTCTACAATATGCTCTACTTCTATCTCAGTCAGCTATCAGATCACCTGGGAATCAAATGCGCACATGAAACTATGATAAATCACACCAAAATGGATCTCCACAATAGTAATACATCGAAAAGAAATCACCAATTTCATTCTTATATATCTGGTCATATAAAAAACATCTCCTTGAAGTCGGCTATCAAAAGTGTAACATGTAGCTTCAAGTTGGATTCAATCTCTAACAAGGCATAGCACCAGACCAAAAAAAATTTCCAAAATGATTCACCAATACTGGCCTCATCATTTACACCTTGAACTTAGTCATCAAAATCACTGCAACCACTGAAAAATCTTTCCGGGCCAAAAATGCACTAGAATAATCGTAATTTATCTGTTAACTGGCTACCAGTTAACTCCTACTTCCAGATAAGAGGAATCATGACCATTGGATTGAATCTCCAAGAATTGTTACCATCAATGATAATCCTAAACCAATAATCATTTATGAGAAACCACCAGAAATCATCAGAGACCACCAAATGAGTGTCAATTGCCAACAATCTCCCCCTTTAGCATTGATGGCAACACTTGTGAAAAATGAATAAGTGTTGAGTACTATACACTAGTTCAAAAGAATCAAAATAATATCTAAGGCTCCCCCTTAGAAAAATAATTCCACTCTTCAATGTTGTACATTTTTCACCATTCCTCTCCCCCTTTGACAACAATGCCAAAGATGGGGTTTTGTCCAAAATTTATTTACAGATGACAAATAGTTTATAGATAATTGAAGAGGTGAGCATAAATAGTTTTCAAAAATCCTAAGTGAGTACACCTTAGACTCAATTTCTAAGGCCACCAAATATACTACAACATAGGTTCTTTTTGGCATCTCCTTCTTCAGTACACCTTTCCCAAATGGGCTAGGTTTTTCAGGCTAGGCTACCAGAATAGGACCAGAATTAGTCTCTTTCTACATATGACTTTCCCTTGATTTCTTCATTGCCTCTTGGGTGAAGCCCATCTAAATTGAAACTTCCTCTTCCATCTTAGTAACTTTTCTATTCCGAGAAGGACTAATAAATTGCATGTGCAAACTGAGTTCTTTCTCCTTGTAAGTCCCAAATCTCCCTTCCTTCGGATCCATGAGTTGACTCAGAATATGTTAGAGATATTCCTCAAGTGTAACAAAGTCAACTTCATACCTCATGGGCATGACTCACACTTTTTGGGACTCCACTGCTTCCATTAGACACTAATCCTTATCGACCATGAAACAAATAGTTTTCTCATATTTTTTAACAACCCCCTTAGGGATCCTCTCCTTGCTCTTCATTGCAAATTTGAAGGTTTTAAAATATCCCCAGAGAGAAGATATCCTCATTGTTGCTTCTCCAACTCCCCATAATCCTTCCTTGATCTGCATGGCTACCAGTTTGTCAAAGCCATTGAACCTTAACTGTTATATTGGGTGTCTCATTAAGGAAGTACAAAGCCAAGCAAATAAGAAGTGTACCATCTTTAAATGTGTTCTTTTTTTCCTTTTTGATGTTCTTCAGATTTCTCAACATTTCATTCAGAAGTGCAGTGCACTGATCATACCTTTTATCATCCTTAGGCATTTGGTATGCATAGTATATAGCAGTACCAAAGATAGAGTTATACCTGTTGGATTGGTAAACTTTGTAACTAACAACCATTAATGTAAACTTTACATCATTCTATAGGATGTCATTTATGATCATTTCTCTGCTATCAAATTTTGAGCCAATGGTGGTGATGTAGAGCATCATGAAAAACCAACCAACCATCAAGGATCATGCTGATCCAATCATCTGAACAACATTTTAGAGGCATTTCTCATGTAACAACACACCTTATCATTGAATCAATAACAAATATGATAGATTCCTCAATCTTATCAAAGATACTTACAACCTTTACATTCCACAAACTTAAACATTCAATTAATCACAAAACTTTCACCATATCCTTAAAAACTCATACCAATCAATCATGAGTCCATCCAATTCATGCTTCTAATCACCTTCCAAATCTGTCCTAGTTGTGATAGTTTTGATACCCTGCATTCTGTTATTAACATCTTTCAAACCGGAAAGGATTGTAAAAATATCTCCAGTGGAGACATAGATATTTAGTTTTTATAAAACACATTCAAAACTTGTAAAGATCCAACAGTTCGTTAGATATTTATGCCCTCTGTACCAAGACCGTTTTGACTGTCATAGAAAAAACAAGAAATGTGCATGCCCAGTCCGCCTAGGGCATCAAATATCTCCCAAAATACAAATCCATTTGATATGAAATAAAATCCATCTGAAAGATTCTTTAATCTACTCTCATAATAACTAATATTTAGATTTTTTCCATGGTTAAAAGTTGGAATATGGTCAAACCCTTGCATACACCTCTGTAAATGAGGGTTTACAAACTATTTTTACAAAAACTAACATAACTCGTTCATTCCTTCATAAAAAAACACCAAACCAAAGCCAAAAGAAAGTTAACTCATTTCCCTAACTTTTCCTAATAATTATACACCATTTCCAGGCCTTACATGGCCGTACAAGGCTTGGAAATAGAGAAGATAACTATTTTAGGACTGCAAAACAAAGGTTTTTGAATTCCCAATTTCAATCAAAATGTACTCCTTTTTTCTCTTCGGTTTGGATCAACATTACATCATTTAAATAGTGATTCCCATCCTTTGGAACTATCATAAATACCCTTTAACCAATTTGGAACTCCTCATTTATGCATTTTACATCCTTATTACCCTTATTTGGGTCTTTTAACACATTTTGTAACACTTCAACCTCATGAGGACCTTTTGGACAATTTATGAAAAATGGTTTACATAGCCTTACATTATGATTTACAATGACTCAAATAGACCTTATAAAATTAAAAATTATTGAAATTACTCATGACATCACTCTTGAACTCATGGAACCTCCTGAAACTAGGTGCTCCTGCACCATACTAGCAACCTTGAAAGCTTTCCAAGTCCCTTGGAAACATAGGGACCATCAACTTGTAAGAAAAAACAAATTAGTGTCTTGGATCAAAATCATCACATTCATCTTTGTCTTTGCCTCTTCATCTTATCACCCTTCTCATGCCTCTGCTGCAAACAAAATCTCGAAAAGGACACAAACTGTCCAACCTCTCAACTACTCCCATCCATGGAGTATCCAATGGCTACAACTCAAGGTGTTCCTTAGGCATCCACCTCTCCTACTGCACACACACAAACTCATAATTCCTTTGCCTCACCTAGAATTCTCTTTTTCCTCTCTCCCTAGTCTTTTGGCAACCACAACCAAGTTTTTCCCTAACTTGTTCCAACACCTTCTCTGTAGTTATATGGATTAACACCTGCAACCAAACACACTAGCAATACAAAATCTCAAATCTTTTTGGGCTAGGTCGTGGTGTGGATTGCCTCCTTTAGCGCTCTACCCACACACTCGGGCTCTTCTAGCTATGATACCAATTTGATGTAGAGCATCATGAAAAACCAACCAACCATCAAGGATCATGCTGATCCAATCATCTAAACAACATTTTAGAGGCATTTCTCATGTAACAACACACCTTATCATTGAATCAATAACAAATATGATAGGTTCCTCAATCTTATCAAAGATACTTACAACCTTTACATTCCATAAACTTAAACATTCAATTAATCACAAAAATTCACCATATCCTTAAAAAATCATACCAATCAATCATGAGTCCATCCAATTCATACTTCTAATCACCTTCCAAATCTGTCCCAATTGTGATAGTTTTGATACCCTACATTCTGTTATTAAAATCTTTCAAACCGGAAATGATTGTAAAAATCTCTCTGGTAGAGACATATATATTTAGTTTTTCTAAAACATATTCCAAAATTGTAAAGATCCAACAATTCGTTAGATATTTATGCCCTCTACACCGAGACCATTTTGACTGTCATAGAAAAAACAAGAAATGTGCATGCCCAATTCGCCTAGGGCATCAAATATCTCCCAAAATACAAATCCATTTGATATGAAATAAAATCCATCTGAAAGCCCCTTTAATATACTCTCATAATAACTAATATTTAGATTTTTTCAATGGTTAAAAGTTGGAATATGGTCAAACCCTTGCACACACCTCTGTAAATGAGGGTTTACAAACTATTTTTACAAAAACTAACATAACTCATTCATTCCTTCATAAAAAAACACCAAACCAAAGCCAAAAGAAATTTAACTCATTGCCCTAACTTTTCATAATAATTATACACCATTTCTAGGCCTTACATGGCCATACACGGCCTATAAATAGAGAAGATAATTGTTTTAGGATTGTAAAACAAAGGTTTTTAAATTCCCAATTTCAATCAAAATGTACTCCTTTTTTCTCTTCGGTTTGGATCAACATTACATCATTTAAATAGTGATTCCCATACTTTGGAACTATCATAACTACCCTTTAACCAATTTGGAACTCCTCATTTATGCATTTTACATCCTTATTACCCTTATTTGGGTCTTTTAACACATTTTGTAACACTTCAGCCTCATGAGGACCTTTTGGACAATTTATGAAAAATGGCTTACATAGCCTTATATTATGATTTAAAATGACTCAAATAGACCTTATTAAATCAAACATTATTGAAATTACTCATGAAATCACTCTTGAACTCATGGAACCTCCTAAAACTAGGTGCTCCTACACCAGGTGGCAATCACCGTGTCATTTGACACTTTCCTTAGACTAGGCACATCAATGGTTTCTGCTAGACCTGTCATAGTACGAATCTCTTGCTTGGTGATCTTATGTGGTCTGTCAAGCCATATGAAGTCATCATGAACATAGGTAAGAATATATCAGATCCACTTAGCATCATCAAACAATGGAAAATGCATGAACTATGAGAAACCCTTATCCTGAAGCACCTTCAACTCAAGTTTCAAATTTCCCAAACCATCAGCCAAATGCTTGTTATATAGGTCCAACATGTATGCCTTTCCAATCTTTTCAAGCTCATAGTGAATGTAGGCCCCGATATCTTCATTATGCAGCACACCATAGGGCACAAATGAAAAGACACCTTCTGGATCATCCTCAACCAGCTTGAAAGGGTGTTTCTTGAAGATTGGTCAAGCCCTATCCTTAATCTCAACCACCAAAGGGGTAGAAACACAAGAATGTTAAGCCATTTCAATTGCTAGGGTTTGTAGAAAACTAAAAGTCTGGATAGATGAATACCTTGCTTCTCAACTGGGTACTGAAATTCACTTTGGAGTCACTAAAATTATTGTAAATATCACCAAATTGTATTTCTCTATTCTCTACTCTACTCACTTGATCACATTGTGACAAATGAGACCTCAAAATGGACTATTATCCTTCAAAAACCTAATTTTCCACTCTAATAAATGCAGCAATTGGTTACCATGATTTTTATGAAATTGCATACCGGAGCACTAGATCCTTTTGAAACATCTAAATATCATCTATACATATGATTCAATCCTTATGTAACCTTCCAGAAAGGATTACAGACCATCGAAGAAGGGGTTATTATAATCCGCATGAAAAGCTCCCCCTAAGGCATCAAGCCCTAGTTGTCAGATGAAGATCCTGCATCGGATTTGGGTGCAGACCCATTGCCAAATCTAGATTCATCATTTCTTACCCACATCTTCTCATGCTTCTCCTTGATCTCTTCTAATTTTCTTTTCCTTTCTCATCTGAGTTACTCTTATCTACTGAAGCATTGTTCTTGCCTCTGTTGTACTTTGTAAAATGACTGGTTTTGTTGCATGCTCCACAAACAACATTATTCTACATGGGCCTAAAGTTCATTAGATTTGGTCTTGTCCTACACTGATTAGAGATGTCCAAACATTACACAAGAATAGAATCATTTTTTTGTAAGTTATTCATTACTGCTCTACACATATTTGACTTGTGTCCAAAATTATTGCATATGAAACACTGACCAATAAAGGTAGGAATATTGTTCATGTTGTTTATTCCATTATTCATCCTACTTCTACATTGATTTACCATATGAGAAAACTTATTGCAAGAAAAGAATCTACCATTTAATTTATGAGCATTAGGTTGTTTTATGGGAGGATTCTTTCTCTTCTTTTGATCAAGTATTGCATTGCTTTGTCCAGATTCGAAGGATTCACCTTTCTCAAATCCAAGTCTTTGAATGTCCTCTCCATGTCTCTGACTTTCCATCATCTCATCAAGCCTTGCTGAGCTAGCTTTGAATTTTTCTTTGTACTCATTATTAGTAGCAAGTTCATCCCTCAAGGTAGCAATTTGTCTTTCAAGTTCTTGACCATTATTTCTAGTTTGTGTCAGCTCAAGCTTCAATTGATTATTCTCATAGGTAAGCCTAAAGCATTATCTGGTCTTTCCTTCAATGATTGTACCAGATTTTGTTCATTCTTCTTTCGGCCCTCAATTTCTTTAGTCAACCTCATCATAATGGATTGCAGCTCATTCTTCAAAGCAACATTCTTTATTTCAAGCTTGTTAACTTCATCAGTTTTATCCTAGTATTCCATGATTCAATCTTCTTTCTCCTTCAAATTTTCCATCAATTCCTTCCTCTTCTCTCTAGAGACTTTTTCTTGATCCTTCAAGTCATTACTGAAATCATCAACAACATTTAGGTTCTTCTTCAGGGTACAGATATCATTTCTAGCTACATCAAGATCCTTAAGTGCCACATGAGTTATCTCCAAAAACCAAAATCCATTAAATCAATCTCTTGGATCTTCCTCAAGCAGTTACGATTCCTTAGAGGAACTAGGCTCTGATACCAATTGTTAGAATCGACGATCACTAAGAGGGGGGGTGAATCAGTGATTTGTCATTAATCAAACTCACAAACTTATTCTTTATCTATCGGTTAGCAATGCACAATAGTTTAACATTAAAAAACAATAAATAAACCATAGATCCATAATACTAGAATTTTTACGTGGAAACCCAAAAAAGGAAAAACCACGGTGGTGCTAGAACCCACAATATTCATACACTATGGCTAGGAGTACATAAATATTACATAGAAGGGTATGCATTTGCATTTAGGCTCACTGTCTAGAGCTCGTTGCTCAATTACAATGACCCGAAAGGCTACAACCTTCAGGGAAGTCTCACTAAGTTAAAATTTAATTATAATGAAGAAATATAGTTAAAGAACTCTGAAATAGCATCTAACAATGCAAGAATGATTTTTGGTTAAGCTCAAGATCTTTGACTATACTCGCTTTGCAATATGCTCTGTTTCTGTCTCAGTCAGCTATCAGATCACTTGGGAATCAAATGCACAAGTGAAACTGCACTCAATCGAACCAAAATGGATCTCCAAAATAATAATACACCAATAACCAATCATGGATTCAATCTTATATATCCAATCATGTATCTAAAATAATGTCCTCCAAGTCGGCTATCAAAAGTGTAATGTGTAGCTTCAAGTCAGCTTCAATCTCTAACAAGACATAGCATTGGACCAAAAAAAAATTCCAAAATGCTTCACCAATGTTAGCCTCATCATTTATACCTTGAACTTAATCACCTAAAATCTTTTCGAACAAAAAATGCACTGGAATAATCACGATTTACTCGTTAACTGGCTACCGGTTAATTCCTACTTCTTAATAAGAGGAATCACAACCACTGGATCAAATCTCCAAGAAGAGTTTCCATCAATGGAAACCCTAAACCTATAATCATTCACCAGAAACCCACAAAAAACACCAAAGACCACCTGATGAGTGTCAATTGCCAACAATATCTTAATCTATGTGTATATAATTAGGTAGTAAAAAAATTACATACACAAAAGTTATCAATAGAAAAATTGTAGTCACTTGGTGTATTTACTCACAAAGATTTATAATATAGTCATGTATAAGCTATTAAGTATCAATATAATGAGCTAATGAATCATTGTCAAAGCATGATAAATCATGTGATATATATGAGAAGCAGTAGAATAATGATTATAAATCTCAGTATCATTATGTATAAAGTGATCCAATACATCACTAGAATGTAAGACAATAAAGCATGAATCATAAGCAAGGATTCCCAAATATGAAAAAAACTATAGTCTTGTGATATGGTACATAATGTTGAATATAATAATGATATATAAGAAAAATATATAATGTCATGAGTAGGAGGTAAGATTTTGTCATCAATATCATGTCATACAAATTGTATATGTTGGCTATTTGGTGGAATTGATTATGTGTTGCATTGATGTTTTGTCATTAATGTCAACACTAGCTGCTTGGATGCTTTACCGACACCCTTCTGGTCTCGGTAGGTTAAATGGTTTCTAGGTAACTTGGATCCAACATGATCTGACAAGCTCCGATATAATCTGGTGATGGAATTGTCTTGTTCATTATACTTATACTCATACTTGGTCAATTGGATTTGGTCTGGTGATCGAATGCTATCCTACTTGCTTAGATGATTGGCTTCTAGTTTCGGCGAGGGTTTCATCAGTAGAGCTTTTGATGGAGATCTTTGATGAATTACATAAATGATATTGGTATACATTTTGTTGCAGTTTTGGGATGCTATTGGTAATCATGTTCGAGAGTTGGCATTTGGATATCATTGCTAAAGCATGTGGACCTATACTTGGTCTTGGTTGATCTAGGTTATAGACTGACATTAATGTAACATTTGCATCGGACTTATTGATATATTTTTGGGATGTTTTATTTGTTGATTCTACTTTTTTTGGTCTAAGGCCAGCATGGTTTGTAATTATGTAATTGGTCTATTATCTAGTGGTCGACCTGATTGTTTATGGTTGAGAGTTTGCATATATAGATGTAAGATCTTATTGTAGATCATCATGGTTAATGTAAGAGGTCATGGTCAAGGAATGTAATGTGTGAATAATGTAATATCATTTAGGCAGAGGAGTTGATCGATCATTGGAGATCGAATTGGGTTTATGTAAGAGGATCTAGTCCTCTAACTAGAACTGTACTCAGGCATAGGAGATGCTATCTTTTGTAGTTCAACACTTCTTTGGATTGTAGTTTGGATTTGTATGTAGTCAGTGAGACTCCTTTTATGATGAGCAGTGTGCTCTAGGTTGTTGGCCTTCTTGCAAGTGCAGGCCCCTTCATTGTAATTCACATACTTACTGCAGAAATATTATCTAACTATGGGTAGGCTTCCCACCATGGTTTTTCCCTTTACCAAGTTTTCCACCTACAAATCTTGGTGTTCTATGGATGGCTTTTATTATGTGATTATTGTTTATGCTTAATTGGATTAACTGCTATTCTGGTATTATTATTTTGGATTCCAATATTAAAGTTTAAATTGCTGATTGCTTCTAGTAATCTGTGACAACTGATTCACCCCCTTCTCAATTATCCTTCGGTTATTTGAACTCTCTAACAATTGGTATTAGAGCTTTGGTCCTCTCTACAAAAAGCTTAATTGCTTGAGGAAGATCCTATGAAGACTAATCATTCAAGTTCATCTAGTTCTTTTGGAGCTATCTTTCGAAGGGATATACTGACGCTTGATGGAATAATTTAAATAGTATGGAAGATTCAGATGGAGACTCATCTAAGATGTCTTGGCAAGGAGATTTGGGAGATCACAAAGAATGGTGTCACACCATATAATCCAGGATTTGGCAATCCTCCTCTAGAAAACATGGACAAGGATCCTAAGAATGATTGTAGACCAAGAGAAGCCCTCTTGTGTGCACTTTTTGAATTAGCAAATAATGGGATTAACAGACAAAACATCTAGAAAGGCTATATGGGATAAGTTGGAGACTCTCAATGAAGGTGACCCTACAGTGAAGATTGCTAAACTTGATGGTTACCAGGTGAGATATGAAAACCTAAAGATGGAATAATATGAAAGGATTACTGCATTCATGGAAAAGGTAAATGATATTGTTAAGGGAATTCAATATTGTGGTGGAACTCTGAGGGAAGATGAAATTGTTTCTAAAGTCCTAAGAGCCCTACCACCAGCTTACAAAATGAAGGCTACTGCTATCAATGAATTGATAACAATGGCTAATACATCTTTCAACAAAGATACCTTGGTTTGGAAACTATCTACTTTTGAGCTTGAGGAATTTGGACCTTTTGGATTTGTGAAGTCTGAACCTTCTTTTCATGCATCTACATTGGCAACCAGTAAGCAAGACTGGAAAGCTTTATATGCAACAAAATTGGAAGATATGAAGAGAGAAGATGATGATTTTGAGCAACTTGAAGCACTATTTGCTAGAAGAGTATCGAAAGGATTGGTAGGAAATAAGTATGAAGTAAAAGCACCTTTTAAATATTTTGCATGTAAGAAGATTGGTCATTTTGCATCTAGATGTCCTAAAAGGAATTCAAGATTTGAAGAAAGAGTTAAAAGATCATTTAAGCCTAACCCTGAATATTAGAACAAAAATAAATACAAGAAAAACAAAGATAAATCATGCTACATAGTGGATGAGGAAGGTATTACTGATTTAGATGATGAACCGACAAAAGACTCTACTAGTGGATCCAACAATAAAAAAGAATGGGTATTCTTGGCTATCAAGGAAGATGATCTGGCACTGGAAGAGAATGTACCTGAAGAGAAGGCACTTGCTACTAAAATTAAGGACAAGGATGAATGGGTAATTGATAGTGGTTGTTCACATCATATGACTAGAGATAAAGGGAAGTTTCTGTCTTTGCAATAATTTGATGGTGGACTACTTAGATTTGGAGATGACAAGGCATGTATGATCAAAGGAAAATAAACTATATCATTGGATGGTAAGAACAATACTGACAATTTTTATTATGTTGAAGATTTGAAGCATAATATTTTCAGTGTAGGACAACTAATAGATAAGGGATTTCAATTACAGTTCAAGGATGGAAAATGCAGAATCATTAACAGATCTGGCGTGGAGATTGCAACTGGTACACAAACAAAAGGTAATATACTTCATTTGAACTCCAGTGAGAAGATATATTTAATAACATAGATTGATGAGAGTTGGCTATGGAATAAAAGGCTATGTCATGTGAATTTTGATTGCATTATGAAGATCAGTTCAACTAAGGCAGTTAGGGATATACCTAAGATTATGAAGCCCTATAATCTAGTATGTAAAGAATGTCAAATGGGTAAACAAGTCAGAACCTCTTTTAGGAGTATACAAGACAAATCAAATGATGTTCTTAATCTTATTCATACTAATTTATGTGGCCCTACTAGAGTTAAAAATTATCATGGTGATATATATTTCATTCTAACAATTGATGATTATTCTAGAATGATGTGGGTTACTTTTTTGAGAGAAAAATCAGAAGCATTCAAAAAGTTTAAAATCTTTAAGGCCAAAGTCGAAACTGAGACTTGATTGAAAATTAAATTTTTGAGATTAGATCATGGTGGAGAATTCACATCTGGTGACTTAATAACTTTTGTGACAAGCATGGTATAAGAAGACGATATTCTACTCCTCGGACACCTCAGCAGAATGGAGTTGTGGAAAGGAAGAACGTAACTATCTTGGATGCTACTAGAACAATGATGATCGAAGCTAATCTACCTCATATCTACTAGAGAGAAGTAGTGAGTACATCATTCTATACATTTAATAAAGTACATATCAAAGGAGAAACTGGTAAGACACCTTATGAATTATAGTTTGGATATACACCTATAGTTAAGTATTTCAAAATTTTTGGTAGTAAATGTTATATTAGGAGAGATGATATTATTGGGAAATTTGATCCTAGATGTGGTGAAGACATATTTCTTGGTTATTCTAATGAAAGAAAAGCATCTAGATGTTATAACAAGATTGTAGAGATTTGTGGAGAGTGCTAATGTCAAAGTAGAAGATTTGAAAAAAACTCAAATCAAAGTTTATGAGAAGGAACCAACAATGGAAATGATTATATCTAAACAAATACCACCTTTACCAAAATAGAGAGTTGAACCAGTTACTTTGGCAACATCAGAGAATTCTATAGTAATTGAAGAACAAGGAAGAGGAATAGGGAAGAGGAACAGAGAGTCAGAATACTCCTAGGTATGTAAGATTAAATCATTCTAAAGATCAAATCATTGGAGATAAGAACAATGGAGTGATGACAAGAAGAAGAGTAGCAACTAATGAGGTATGTTTAATTTCACAAGTTGAACTGGTATCAATAATTGAGGCATGTAAAGATGAACATTGGTTAAAAGCTATGGAAGAAGAATTAGATCAGATTGAGAAAAATAACACATGGACTTTGGTTCCCCGGCCTAAAAATAAAAATGTCATTCAAACTAAAGGGGTTTTTAGGAATAAATTGAATGAGGATGGTCAAGTTATAAGGAATAAGGCTAGATTGGTTTGTAAAGGATATTCTCATAAGGAATTGATTATGGAGTGACTTTTGTACTTGTAGCTAGGATTGAAGTTGTAAGATTATTTCTTGCCTATGTTGCTTACAAAAATTACAAGGTTTATCAGATGGATGTTAAATGTGCATTCTTGAATGGGGATCTTGATGAGGAAGTTTATATTGAGCAACCTCGTGGTTTTCACTATCAGATGATACTGATATGGTTTGCAGGTTAAGAAAACCTTTATATGGATTGAAACAGGCACCTAGAGATTGGTATGCAAGGTTGGATAAATATCTTTTGAAACTTGGTTTTACTAAGGGTAGTGCTGACAGTAATTTATATTATAAAATCATTGATGGTGATATACTGATTGTTGAAGTACTTGTTGATGATATTATTTTTGGAGGTGAAGATAAATTATGCATTGAATTTTCTAAGAATATGGAGAAAGAATTCGAGTTGTCTATGATTGGTGAGATGAATTTTTTCTTAGGTTTGCAGATTACTCAGATTGACAAAGGCATTTTTATCTGTCAAACTAAATATGGTAAGGAATTATTGAAGAAATTTGGTATGGGAGATTCTAAACCGGTAAATACTCCTATGGTTACAAGTGAGAAATTGACAAGAAAAGATGTTTCTGCATGGGTAAATCCTACAAGATACAAATCTATGATTGGAGGTTTCTCTATTTGACTTAGACTAGGCCTAACATTATGAATATTGTTTGTATTGTTTCAATATTTCAAAGTGATCCTAGAGAAAATCATAAGATGGTGCTGAAAAGGATTTTTAGATACTTGCAAGGTACATCAGAATATGGCTTGTGGTATCCTAAGGATGATAAATTCACTTTATGTGCATATAAAGATGTTGATTGGGCTAAAGATTTTGATGACCAGAAAAGCACTTTCGATGGAGCTTTCTTTCTTGGAAAGAAGTTGGTTTCATGGATCAGCAAAAAATAGTCATGTACTTCTATATCTACTATTGAAGCTGAGTATGTTGTTGTTACTACTAATTGAACACAAGTTTTATGGATGAAGCAAATGTTGAAGGATATAAAGGTGGATTGTGATGTGCTGATGGTTATTCACTGTGATAAATCTGTTGCTATTGATATATCAAAGAATTCGATATTTCATTCTAAGACAAAGAACATATATATCAAGTATAAATTTTTGAAGGAGAAGATGGAAGCAAATGAAGTCAAACTGGTTTATGTGGATACTAAAGAGAAGATTGTAGATATTTTCACTAAGCCTTTATCCAAGGAATCATTTGAGTACCTAAGAGATAGATTGGGAGTTTGTGCCCCTTCGACAGAGACTTGATTGATGCGGTTTGGCATCCGTCCGACATGCATTATCTGAGATACTATTCATTTCGGCACTAATGTGGGATGCTATTGCTCAAGGGGAGTAGTCAGCTTTGAGATTCAGAGGCTTATGTTTTTGCTTTGATATTTTTGTCAGTTTTCTAGCATTGATGTCAAACAGGGAGAGATATTGATGTGAAAAAGGTAAAGAAAGAAATGATAAATGTCAAAGGGGGAGAGATATGAAAATTAAAAGAAAGAGATATTCAGAGCTATATGCGGGAGATTGTTGATTGTCTTCCACGGGAGAGACTTGTTTGGCATTTCTTGGTACTTAGATGTTTTTCACATCTAGTGTTGCCATCAATGCTAAAGGGGGAGATTGTTGGCCATTTGGTGGAATTGATTATGTGTTGCATTGAAGTTTTTTCATTGATGTCAACACTAGCTTCTTGGATGCTTTACTGACACCCTTCTGGTCCTAGTAGTTTAAATGGTTTCTGGTTATCTTGGATCCGACATGATCTAGCAGGCTCTAGTATAATTTGGTGATGGAATCAACTTGTTCATGATACTTATACTCATACTTGGTTAGTTGGCTTTGGTCTGGTGATCGGATGTTATCCTGCTTGCTTAGATGATTGGTTTCTAATTCAGACGAGGGTTTCACAGACAAAGCTTTTGATGGAGATCTTTGATGAATTGCATAAGTGATATTGGTACAACTTCTGATGTAGTTTCAGGATGTTGTTGGTAATCATGTTCGAGACTTGACATTTGGAGATAATTGTTGAAGCGTGTGGACCTATACTTGGTCCTGGTTGATCTAGGTTATTGACCAACATTAATGTAACTTGTGGATTGAACTTATTGATGTATTTTTGAGATGTTTTATGTGTTGATATTACTTGTTTGGGTCTAAGGCCGACATGGTTTGTAATTAAGTAACTGGTTTATTGTCTGGTGGCTGACCTAATTGTTTATGGTCAATGATTTGTATATATAGGTGTAAGATCTTATTATAGATCATCATGGTTAATGTAAGAGGTCATGGTCAAGGAATGTAATGTGTGAATAATGTAATATAATTCAGGGAGAGGAGTTGATCGATCATTGGAGATCAAATTAGGTTTATGTAAGAGGATCTAGTCCTCTAGTATTGAGCTTAACCAGAACTATACTCAGCCATAGGAGATGCTATCTTTTGCAGTTCAACACTTCTCTGGATTGTAGTATGGATTTGTATGTAGTTAGTGATAATCCTTTTGTGATGACCAGTGTACTCTAGGTTGTTGTCCTTTCTATAAGTGTAGGCCTCTTCATTGTAATTCACATACTTACTGCAGAAGTATTATCAAACTGTGGGTAGGGTTCCCACCATGGTTTTTTCCTTTACCAGGTTTTCCATGCACAAATCTTGGTGTTGTGTCAATGGATTTTATTTTGTGATTATTGTTTATGCTAAATTGGATTAACTTCTATTTTGGTATTATTGTTTTGGGTTTCGGTATTAAAGTTTAAATTGATGATTGCTTTCGGTAATTTATGACAACTGATTCACCCCCCGCTCTCTCAATTGTCCTCCAGTTATCTAAACTGTCTAACATTATAACATTGTATATCTTCACTAAGCATGTACTCATTATGTCATAATCCATATTATCATCAATAAGGTTTCTATAGCATGTAAAAAATAAATAATTACAAATTTTAGAAACATTATCATATGTAAGACCTATCCCATCATCTATAGGTAAATCATGAAACGAAATATACTTAGAGATAATATATCATTAGAAACATGCACAACATCATCACTATTTATCTAGTATGGGGATTTAATCTATAAAAATCCCAAGGAAAATTGATATATTTCCTAGCAAAGAACCATAGTCATGTAATCTATTGAAGATGATTAAGAGCATAAATAATCATTTAATACTTTCATGGTATAACTCCATTAATGTGAGAATATTATAAGTTTAACTCAAGAACATTGAAATCACATATCATAAAACATATAAATATATCAAATTAATTAATGGTATCATCAAGAGAGTCAAGTATATAGATTCAAGATATTTCATACTATTAATAATAAGGCTCTATCCTTAGAAATAAAGTTTTACAAAGAATATGAAATCAAAATGTATAAAACATGTCGAAAGAATGTATAGTTAGTTAATGCACTATATCATTATTCCTATGTTAGAGCTTTTACACACACACACAATTTTCTCAATTTTATTGACTTAAGTTTGGATGTTTATGGAGAGGTGAAAATACTTGTATTTAATATATCTCTTTCATATTTGATAATGGTGTTAAATTCTACCATCAAGCTACTCTCCTCTAGTACATATATTTTCAATTATAAGGCCACACAACATATTCTTAAAGTTTTGAAGTCTCCCTTCCACCTTCTACTCTAGAAAATGTTATCTTATATAATTTAATTGCAAAGGGTCACTTTGTCTTTAATGTATCCTAACATTCTTTAAACAATGTCTATAACACCCTTTAAAGTTGGCCTTCCATCAATATTTTAGCATGGAAGGAAACTCTAAATATTTAGATCAAAGAAACAAAATTATCTTAGAGTGAATCACCCTAGATAGGAAAGATATTTTTTATAATTTCTAACCAAATTAACTAGTGATTTGAACTAGCATAGTGAATCACCCTAGAAAGGAAAGATATTCTCTCAAAAGTCTACTATAAATCCTTAAAAAACTATCCAAATCGATCTAAGCTTTTCTTATCCTCGTATTCCTTTATAAAAATCACCCCTCTTTAAGTTTCTTTCATATTAATAATAGGTGAGAGTGAAGTTCCCTAGATGCCTTCAAGTCTAATGCAAAAAGTGTATTACCACCCGATGCACATGAAAGGGGACACATGCAAAAAATAAATTTCAAGAGTTAATATGTTAGTCTTGAAGTAAAAAACAAAATAAATGAACTAAAATCACACAATACATATAAAATAAAAATAAAGCACACAATAGAAGTAAATAACAAGCCAAATAAGAGAGAAAATACTCCCTAAGAAGCTCCCATTGTGCACTTGATGTCTCTCCCCTATTCTTATCCTCTCCAAGACCCAAATGTGTGAGTGTAGCTCTCAATTTAGCATGAAGCCATGGATGCCAAATGGAGTATTAAATGGTTTAAAATAATTAACTCCTATAGCTATGCTAATGCAAAGAGTAAAATTACTATGAGAAAGATTAAGTATAAATGCAAGTATAATAACAATGCTAAAATTGCTTCTCCTTTTACTTGAGGATGAGGGTTCTATTTATAGGCAAAATAGTTGATTGGAGGGTCAAGATTGATTTGTCTTGTAGAGGGCTATAATTGCATGATCTTCAATCCATGTTATAGTTTTCAAAGTAATCCCATGTTGACAAGTGTCAATAAGAGAGGGCTTGAGAGGAGAGGGAAGAAGCATTAAATGCCTGAGAGGACATGAGGGTAACCACATGTGATTGGGGTTATTGGATAAATATATTATCTAATGATAAAGTTATTGTCTAATGGGTAAACTCTTGTGAAAATTTTACCCATGGTTAGGATTTGACCAAAGGGAGAAGAACCATGTGGGTTAGTGTGTTGAAGAAGGGAAGGCCATTAAGGATATGTAAGATTCTTAAATATTTTTGGGAGACTTTGAGGGTTAACTTGTTGGAGAGAAAATGTCTTTTAAGTGTTTCTGAGAAGTGACTCCTTCCCAATCCTTATTTTAGGAATGTGTAAATGATTGGAAGTAGGTTTAGGCTAACTAGAAGGGGTGAAAAAGTTCTAGAAAAAAGGTTAGTGAGCAAGTGGGATTTGTAGGAGAATGCAAGTTGGTGAGGGTAAATAGGATTTTTAAATAAATATAAATTTATTTAAATGTGTGTGCAACTTGCATTTGGATAAATATTTAAATAAATATTAACTTATTTAAATGTGAGAAGGATATTTAATTAAATATAAATTTAAATGTGAAAGAGGGTTTAATATGAGAGGAAATAGTGAGATTAAATAACTTGATAAAATTATTTAATAGTTGGACTATAGTTAGCAATTTTAGTTTAAATAAATTTATGAAATTTATTTAATTAAAATAGTAGAATAGGGGTTGAGTGAATTAATTAAATATAGGAATATTAGTGGATCAAATAACTATTAAATATTTATTTAATTAGTGGACAAATTTATGTGTCCGCATTTGTCCCTCTTTGGGATGATGTAGTCTATTGTGCCATTTCAAAGAACAAAAGATAGACATGAGAAAAATGCCCCAAGGATATTAGTAGGTGGTATTCCCCCTTGAAAGATGGGCCAAATTTTTTGAAAAATTCAAATGATCTTTCAAAAAATAGAATTTAAAAATTGGGGGGATGAAATATTAGAAGAATTTGGGCTAAATGGCGAAAGAACAAAATAAAATGCAGCTAAAATGGAGAAATGATGAGTCTCAGAAGTTTTGGGGGTCCACGGCGATGAGTGGGGCAAAGAAGGGTTAGGGATGGGTAGGGTATATTTAGGAAAGAAGGGGTAAATTGGCCTCATTTTAACATTCCTCCATGGTGATTTTATGCTCTAATAGTGACCCTTTTGGGAGTAATGCGCAATGGAAAATATGGTGGTTCCCATAGCAGATCATCATTTCAAGCACATCAGGAGGCACTAGCGGCTAGGCAGCTATGGACCTCAAATAAGTCAAGTTGTAACCTTTTCATTTCAAGCTTATTTAATGCATTTATTAGCTAGAGAAAGTTGAAACAGGACAAAGGCACTAAAATGTTGTTTTATCACTTTTGTCAAATCTTTTAGCCTTTTTGTGCCACACCAACACTTTTGCATAGTAGGTTTAGCGCTATTGTCATATTAGCACATGTGCGAGGTAGTTTTAGCTTTTTGATTTTGCATGTTTTTGGTGAATGTTGTAGCGTTTTGGTTTTGTAGTGTAGCACAATTATTCTATTGCAGCACTTTTGTATAGTTGATGTAGTGCCTTTGTTTTGGTATAGAACTTTTGTATGGTTAACATAGCACTTTTGTTTTGTTGATGCCCCAGTTTGATTTTACATGCGACAATTGATGTAAATTTTTTTATGTTAGATTGTTCTGTTATGTTTGTTGGACTTAGCGTACCCATTGAGACTAGGCAATTGATGTAAATGCTTGTTGTAGTCTAGGTGTTTGTGAGTCAAGTTACCTGTTTGAGACTTTAGATACTTGATCAAAAAGTATCTAATGAAATCTAGGTATTAGATGATTATGTAAGCAATTATTTTGATATTTGTCACTTAATTGTATTTGTAGGATGACCTAGGAGTGTCACAAGTGTGAGAGAGTCGTCCTTCCACTCAATGGCTATGTGATCAATTGTCAAAATTGGGGGTTGATTGTGTTTGTTTGACTAGCTTGTACCGGATGATGTATTTACCTGCAATTTAGATCAATTGTAAATAGTTGATTGCACTAGTTGAGAGATAGAAAATGAGACCTGCTCCTTCCATTTGTCAATGGGAGAGATGACTGTGACACTGGAGGACATTTGGATAATTCTGCACATTTCAATCATGGGTGATCTTGTGACCTATGATCGACACTTGGGTATGGTAGAATTACAATGTCTCTTTGTTGATGATCTAATTGTTCATGACGAGTCTGTAGGATGGGAGGATATTGCATATTTGTACAATTGATTGCCTATCATGCTTGTTGGGGGTTTTTTATATCCTGACTAGTGATCTCATGGAATTTCCATTGACTAGGGATAGGTGATAGAGAGGATGGCTACTAAGGGGACCCAATATTTCTAGGGTCCTTGCATTTTGGCACACTTATACAGTGATTTGAATGATGATATGTATCATGAGAGTACCTCTCTGGGTGTGGGGATCACACTATTATATATTTGAGCATGAGAGCACTTGGTGGTGTGTTGACCAGTGTGTATGTTAATATATATGGAGGATTGATGACCCTGCCTCAAGTAGGTAATGTAGATTATTAGCATTTTGCCCTAGATGAATTGGATTCAATGACCTAGCATCCATATTTAGACTGTGAGCCATGGGAGGATGACATAGACACTATCCCATATGTATATGCTACTCTATTTTTTATCTGATGGATGTCATATGTGATTGAGAGGTACCTACCTGGTGGGGTTTTGAGACAGTTTGGGCATGTGCAAGGCATTCCTAAGGGTTCTAGAGAGTATGTGTGGGTAGTTAGAGAGAGGTTCCAATGGGGACCAGTGTTTCCTTATGATTAGGCCCTTGTAGAGTTTTGTACCCTACAACTAAGAGTATGGACCTATAGAGCAGAGATTGCAGATGCAAGGGTGGTAGATGAGTACATGCAATTTTTTATAACACACCCCTATTCATGAATCTTGAATCCAATAGATCCAATGCCACCATTTGAGGATGAGGAGGCTCTATAACAAGGGTGAAGGAGGAGGAGGAGAGTGGATGGACAGAGGGATGGGGTTGGAGGAGGTGATTGGGGTAGAGGAAGACCAACAGGAGGTGGAGGAGGAGGAGGAGTTAGAGGCAAGAGAGGTAGGGGTGGGTTCCCAATCCATATGTTATAGGCTCCACTAGTACAAGTACCAGATCCTATACCAGCATAATTACAGGAAGAGGCAACAGGGGCAGCAGGACAAGGGGACCTCCGGGAGGTCATGTTGGTGCGATTATAGGCCTATTTGGATACTGTTGAGGCTTAGATCAGTGCTCTAGAGGAAGAGATAGATGACAAAGATGCACAAGTAGCCACATGCAATGTGCAGTTGTTCATGTGAGGGGCTAAGTTGACTATTGTTTTGAGGGAGAGAGATGGTGTGATGGAGTGGTTGACACGAGCCCAGGAGAGGATTCGAGTTATGGTGTAGGGACAGGGTTCCATAGGGGATATTATGTGGGAGTTTTGGTGGGCACATGCCAAGATTGATTATTGGTGTGTACTCTATGAGTAGGTGGTACCCGTCAACTAGTGAGCGATGAGATACTTGCAGATGTGAGTAGTGATATCAAAGCAACCATAGAGGGTTGCGAACAATGGGGGTGTCATGGGTTCACCTCCTTGACCACCTGGAGTTGGGGGTTCCTTCTCTACATCTAGAAACATGTACTTCATTATGATATGATGTACATGTATTCTTTTGTGATGAGAGATATATGATGAGATCTTCTTTTTAGTGGTGATTATATGAGATGTTTTATGATGACTTATTTCTTATGTAGGATTTATGTTATTTGTTAATTTGATATGCATGAAATGTGAGGAATCCTATATGTCGTTTATGATGCTTTGTGATTTTAATATGATTTTATTTATGATGATGCATGATGATGTATGGATGTAGATTTTGTTTAATTTATGATGTGTGATGGATGCAAATGATTTTATGTATGATGATTTTTATTGATGTGTAACTTGATGTTTTATAACTTATGCTAATTTTTACTATATATGTTGTGGATGCATATGTTATATGACTTGATTAATTCTTATGTGACAATGTTGATAAATGTGATGAATGATATGCACTTGATTGATTGATTTTAAAATTATTAAATGAAAAGTGTTGATGTGTGATTTTTAATAATGGATGCAACAAATGGTGATGGTGATAGTAATGAATGATGATGATAATGTTAAATAAATGATAATGATGATAATGAATATGTTAAATGATATATGTACTAATAAAAATGATAATTATGGTGATGATGATGAATGAATTTTCATAAAAATGTATGATGATTTTGATGAATGTGAACATGATCGATTATTTTTTATATAAATGTACATGATAATTATGATGAATTTGGTAATGATATATGAAGGATGAATGTAATGATGGTATGATAGTATGTAATAAATGATGATATGTGTAATAATGATATGATGAATGGGATAAATGATGAATGATGATATCATAGTATGCAAATGATCCTATAATGAAAATGAGTGCATCTAAGGTTGAAATGAAAATAATTCCAATGATCCTAATTATCATGATTACAAATGATTTTATAATATATATAATGCCAATGATTCTATAATGAGTAATATATGAGATATATGAATGCAATTTTAATGATATGAAGTGGAATGAATGTTGTTATTAATTCTATGAACCTAAAATGAAATGGCCTATAAATGTAATTTAATTTCCGTAATGTGAATGGTCCTAAAAATAGAGTGATGCATCAATCTATAATGTTGGTGATTCTATATGATAAATGAAGTATGGAATGAAATATAATAATGAAAATGATCCTTAAAAAATGATTATGCATTACAAATGGTTTAATTAATGAATGTAATGAAAATGATATATGTAGATTTGAGGTGATGTGTTATTAGAGTACTCCATCATGATTTGAAAAGATAGGTCTTGACACTGATCTTTCTCATAGCAAGCCTATTCCTTGTGTATACATGCACATGAAATATATATAATGTATGACTAAACAGATGTATGAGTGATATGCAAGGAATGCAATATATACAGATGAGATGAAATAGGTGATCCATGGCTGATTTATAATTCTTTATTTCCTCATTGAGCATGGTAGTACTCATCTTGGGTGAGGTATCACAAACCAAGGTTGAGCGCTCCACTTGCAAACAAAATATCGTAGATAAGGAAAGCTCCCCTCCATTCCGGTTCATATACATATGGTTGAGGTATACACTATAGTTAGTAAGCCATAGTGATCCATGACTTTATATTTTTGCATAGGATCATGTAGTGTTAGTGTAAATAATTATTCATCATGGATATTATTACACCTTACTTAAGTTTACTTAGGAAATGCATTTCATAGTAGTTTGGGTATGAGACACTTGGGTGTTTGTGCCACATTGGGATAGTGTGTGTAGGAGAATTTCCACCTTTTATGGTGTTGATCTTGTTACTACTCTATCATATCCACTTATTGTGGAGTGATAATTTCACCTTCGGTGGGTGATCCACCTCATGTGGATTATTTTATTGTTTCTCCTACCTACCCTTCTTTCTTATTGAGCCACATGTCATGTTTGTGTGCTTACATATCCATATAGCCTTTCCTATATAAGCAGGCTCATATTCATTGTATAAACAACAATGATTAATGATCCAGTTGATTAGTATTTTCATTTTGATAGAATACAGTTTATTCATATCACATATTTTGTTCTCTCTTATTTGTGCTTTCCATTGCCTCTAGATCTTGGCAAATTCTCACATGTATCTTAGTGAGCTTCCCACGTAGAAACTAATACTACATGCACTAGAAATTCATTGGAACAATCCACAGATAGAAAACAAAGAAAAAGATATCATGAACCATCTCGACCACCCTAATCACTTGTTGATATCTTGGAGTAGAATATGAGCTTGATATAAAAATCAATAATCTAACCAAGTGCCTATCAGCCAAACATCTTTTTTCAAAGAGATATGTCATTATGTCTTGTTGTAAGGAAAGATGTATCCTTGTTAAGGTGGTCTCATGTATGTTTTTTATTAGATCTTTGATTGTTTGTTGATTTGATATTTGGTCATCTTGTAGGTAGTTCAAATGTTGTTTTGTGTCTGGCTCGATGTTTATGTACAAGGAATAAGTTTATTGCAATTTTTTTTGATTGATTTTGGTGTTTTTTTAATGTTTTTGGGTTTTTCATTTGTTTTGAATGTTTTTAGCTTTTCTTTCAAGATATTTTTTGAATGTTTTTGGTCTTTTTCAAGATTTTATGAATGTTTTGGGATTATTTGAGGAAATTTTTTGAATGTTTAATTTGTTGAAACTAGTATTGAGAATCCACTCCCATAATTGGGTTAAAAAGGTGCCCCCAGTTAGGTGTCGGTGTAAAAGCATGATGCGGGACACATGACAAATTAATCCCGATTACAAATCAATAACATGTCATGGTAGATATTGATGTATGAGCATGCATGGATGTGATCACAACAAGTTTTAAAGACAATGGAGACACAACCTTTACGAATGACGAATGTTTGCTAGGTTTTCATCACTGTACTTATCCAAGGCACCACTGAAGTGGTTTTAACCATTTGGATGAATGATTTTTCTTTACCATTTTCTTGATTTTTCCATTTCTTTGTATATTTTGTACATTTTCAGAATATTTTAATAGTTTTGGGATTTGTCAATCCTGATGCTTTGCACAACTTATGTATGGAATTATTTTCTTGATGCATGATGTTGATTAGATATTTCAATAGTTCCCCTTTTGAAGTTTCTAAATGATATGCCCAAGACCTGGAGATAGCTGTGATGACATATGGACCGAAGCAATTGGATTCAAATTTGCCCCGATGTTCTTTGTTTTGTTGACTGGGAGGATTTTCTCTGAGAACAAGATCTCCTACCTCAAATGTGTGAGGTATGAACCTATGATTGTAGCTTTTTCTCAAGTGTTGTTGATATGCTTTAAGGTGATTTCAAGTAGCTTGTCGCTTCTCATCAAGTAGTTCAAAGTCATGAAGATGGGAGACTCGATATTCTTCATCATTAGTTAAATTGTGCAAGGATACCCATAGAGATGGTAATTCAACCACAATAGGAAAGATAATTTTTTTTCCATAAATAAGTGAGTATGGGGTTGCACCTATAGGGGTTCAAATGCTAGTTCAATATACCCATAGTGCAGGATTTAGATGAATGTGTCAATCATGAAACACATCATTTACTATCTTCTTTAAGATCCTTAATTTGTTCTTGTTTGAGGTTTGTTCTTGACCATTTGTTTGTGGAAATATGGGGTGGAGAAACAGTGTTGGATATGAAACTTCTCATAGATTTCCCGAACATCCTGATTTTTGAAGGGAAGCCCATTATCTGTGATGGTGGACATGGGTACACCATATTGGAAGATGATTTAATTTAGGATGAATGAAGCAATTTTCTTGCCAGTGACTTGGGTGAGTAGAACGAATTTGATCCATTTTGTGAAGTACTCGATGGTAGAAATGATGAAGTTATGACCATTGGATGAAGATGGATGGATTTTACCCGCAAGGCCAAGTCCACATTGACAAAAGGGCTATGGTGTTGCGATGGGTTGCAGTTCTTGTGCAAGTGCATGTATCAAATCTCCATGGACATGGAAAGTCTTGCATTTTCTGATAGAGTAATAGGATTGTTTTTCCAAGGAGGGCCAATACTATCCTTTCCTCATGATCATTTTAGCCAATAAAGGGTCACTTGAGTGAGCCCCATAGATACATTCATGTACTTATTCTAAAGCTATGGTCACCTCACCTTACTCTAAACATCATATGAGAGTACCATCAAGGCTTCGTTCATATAGGGTTTTGGCAACGATTATGTATTAGGTGGATTGGCGTATAAAGGTTTTTCATTGATTGTTCGATTGGTTTTGTGGAAGGATTTGATCATGTAGGTAAGCATAAAACTCACCATACCATGGGGAATTAGAACTAATGAGTTGACATACTATTATAGATTTTGGGATATCACAAGTAGGGATCCAAATCTATTCAACTAAGAACTCGTAGTGTGTTGAGTTCTATGGAAGATCAAGAAGAGAGCATATTGTAGTCATTGCATCTACAGCTCTATTCTACTCTTGAGGAACCTAATCGAAGGTGATAGTTGTGAATAATTTCTTGAAACTATCAACCATATTCATTTAAGGAATAATTGGGAGCTTAAAAAGTTTTCCACTTGAAAGGGAAAATTCACTAAGCTCAATTTTCACTTGAGGGGGACTTTACATTTAAAAGGTGGGGATGAATCTACTAGATCCAATCCTAAATGATATAAGAACTGAATACTAAGTAGATTGATCATGATTGGAATTCAGTTGACCCTCTTTTTTAAGTTGACTAGTTGGATTAAGATTGAGTGTTGGAAATGAAAACTAAGTATGAGAAAACAATGAGCTACAGGTTCAGGATTTAGTCATGCACTTGGATTTGAGAAGTTTGAGATGATTTGAAGCTGCTCCATGAAATCAAGAAAAAGTTGTAGGAACTATGTGTCCGAACAAGGGCGCCCTCGTATCGGTCCTCCAAACTTTTTGCGCATCAAAAAGGGTTGTTTCATCTCTAGAAATAAATATTAGTTTGAGAAGTACAACTACGCACCCATTTACTGCACATAGAAAGAAAGGGAAATGTGTTGGGAATAGGGGTTTGCCTTCAAGTCAAAACCGAGTTTTGGAATTAACCAAGTATTTGAAATAATGATAATGAAATGACTAAAAGTAGAAATCCTCTTCTTTGAGGGGATGTTGAATTTCTTGAAAATGAAATGCTTATGCCTCATTGTAAAGTTTTTCTTGCCTCTACATGAAATTATGATTCCACGAAGTAAAATGATGATCTCCTCTTAAACTCTTGAAATGTTGACTCTATTGTTGATCCAAAACTTGAAGGAAGACTGAAAATGCTTAATTTCTCTTGAATGCTTGATCTCTTAGATGCTTGATAATGATTTTTCATTAGATGTGTGTGTTATGTCAAATGAGGGGGAAAATCTCTCTTATATACTTTTCAGTAGGCTTAATTGACTAATTTTTTGACTTGAGCCGACATAGGGGGGATTTTACAACTTTAAATTTGGGATAGGTCCAGGGGAAGGGATCAAGATAGAACCCCATTAATGGGTCCCAGGGTGCCACACCCTGTTCCTACCCTATTTTGGGGAGGGATCAAGTTGGCCCTTGAGTGTATTATTTAATTACAAGGTGCTTTTTTATGTGCATGAGCATATTCAGGTCTTCGATGAAGCCAAGGGGCCCAAACACTAAGCTGAAGACCCAAATGCAGTCAAAAATTTTGAGGGGTGCAATTTTTGGATGTTACATTTAGCCCCCACTTTAGAGGGAGTATGAGCTTATGCAAATACTATCGGTAAAGTACAAATAATTTAGACTAAAAGACTTTAACCATATCAAGGAGGAAAGATTCACCAAGCCCCCAGTGGACTTTAGGATCTTACGACTTCAATGATAAGGTAAAAGGGAAGATCATGAGAGAAAGAGAACCATGAATACAACTAGTAAGGTTATCTTACTATGAGTCATGAAAAGAGGATACTAAAAATCATAAGGCAAAGACAATTTTTTCTGACTTTAAGTATCAAGAGAGAGAATCATGAGCGAAGTGTTTGCTCCCACATTAAAGTGATTTTGTATGCCTTGTCGGGAGAAATTTCTTTAAGGTAGGATACACCCAAAGAAGACAAGCATATTATTGTTGCAAGGTGTGCAATCTTGGTCTCCTTATGTTGTGCAACATAGCGCTTTAGTTTGTCACATGGATTAACCGTCTCCTGTGGATTCTATAAGTCTAGTGGTTGTATCAAGCATTAACAAGTCAATCTTTTGGTGCAATGACAACCACAATTGTAACAAGTGGTATCAAAGCTTGGTCATAGGTTCAAACCCCTTGCTTGAGTTGGGGGGATGGTTGTAAGGTTTGTACCCTTGGTCTCCTTGTGTTTTGCAATGCAATGCTTAGGTTTGTGACATGGCTTAATGACCTCCTTTGGATTCTATAAGTCTAGTTGTTGTATCCTAGGCATTAATAGGTCAATCTTTTGGTGCAATGACAACCACACTTGTAATAATTATCAACATAATTTAGCCCCCAAGAGAGGATAAATCAAAGGATAATGAAAAAAACACAAAGCATGAGGTGGTTTCACCTAACTTCAGAGTCAGTATACTTTTGTGATAACTCATGGAGTTAGTAGAAAAAACTAGGGACAACAAAAAGAATAGTAAGGAGAACAAATAGAATAATGTCACAAATAAGAAAGAGAAGTGAGAGAGAGAGAGAGAGAACCTACAACTCTAATGAAGCTAATCGGACACATCATCCTCCCCTCGATCTTGTGTATCATTATTTTGGAAAGGTGGAAAACATAAAAGAGGAGCCACATTGATCACAGTAGATGGATCTATCACAAGTTACAAACAAGGACCATGCTCTAATGATAAGTCACTTTGTTCATTAATATGAGCTAGGATTAATGCTTTTGAAAATTTTGCAGATAAATCATTGTCAACATCAACAATACTCGTATTCATCATAAAAAATATTAGGATCAACACTTTCATCATTAAGAACATTTTCACCTATTTATTCATCAATATTAATAGGAATAGGAGCTCTAATAGGAATAGAACTTGAACCATCATTTGTCTTAAGAATTTTGCATCTTGGAGAATTAGGTTGAACATCTTGTTTAGGAGAAAATGGAATCATCTCAACTTTTGGTGTTTTAGGAGAAGATATGGTTAGGGAAACAACTTCATAAGCTTTAGCATGATGTCTCCATAGATGTTCTCTTGCACAATGGTTACATCTAGTTTTGGTTGAAGGTTGAGAAGGTTTAGGTTCATCAGATATAGGCTTCAACTCTTTTTGTAGGGAAGGATGAATGGGTTGAGGTCTTTTAGGTTGGACAATAGGAGAGACTGGTCATTTCTCTCTATAAGATGAAGGAGGAGGAACCACACCATATAAAGGAGGAATGGGAGGTGTAGGAAGGAGACCGGGTCCATCATGAGGAGGAGGGATGGATCTAACCTTAGGAGGAATAAATTTTTGTTGAGGAGGAAGAGTCTTTGTACCCTTGGGAGGAATAATGGACCCATTCATAGGAGAAGGAATATATTATTCTTTAGGAAGAAGAATATCTCTTTTCTTAGGAGAAAGGACACTCTTCTCTTTGGGAGAAGGAATAGGTGCTTCTTTGGGAAGAATATTATTTTTTTCCTTAGGAGGAAGAATAATATTATCCTCAAGAAGTGGTATATGATCATCTAGAGGAATGCTAAGTGTTGGATTTCTATGTTTACTCAATGAAAAAATCATAATTATATATTTCCAGTTTCTATATGATCTAAATAGAGCATCACTTCTAGGTTGAAGAGGCTTGAATTGTTCAAACCAAAAATAATCAAGACAAACATCTTCATGCCTCATTATAGGTTGAAATATGATATGATTAACAATTATGATTTCACCATTATGAGGAAATTTCAAACACTTATGAATAGTAGAAGCGATCGCTTTCATGGAAGAGAGCCAAGGATGTCCCAATTTCACACGAAATTGATCATATGTAGGAATGATAACAAATTGAACATCTAAGAATTTAGTGCCAACATCAAAAGGAAGTGTTATACAACCAATAGCAGGACAAGAGAAGTCATCAAAAACTTTAACTATCACATCAGTATCATCATATATCACTTGATGAAATTGCAAAGTATAATGAAATTCTTTAGCTATCATATTAACCATCCAAGAAGGATCAATAAGAGCTCCTCTAGTGGGTATACCTTTGATTTTCACACTTATGTATAATGGGCCATTGGATGCCTTAATGGTCTCACGAGGATAAAATATTATGCACAAATCCTTAGGAGGTTCTTGTTAATGAACAAGGTTCATCATATTATTAGTTTAAAGGGTCACATCATTGGGAGAGAAAACAAGTTAATCAATCTCAATCACATTAGGGGAAAGGGATGGAAAAGAATTAGTGAAAATTTGAAGGTTTTGGTTAGGAGGAGCTACTCATTTGTTTCCTTTATCATTAACACTTGCCACAGATATAGTATTGTTATCAATCAATTCTTGAATCTTACTTCTCAATGAAAAACACTTTTTAGTATCATGACTAGGCTCACAATGACATTGAAAAAATTATTTAGCATCAAAGTAAGGTGAAGGTGTTTTAGACGGATCAATTGGTTTGATTTAGGGAAGTTTTAACACATTCCTTTGTATTAACTGATACATGATGCTATGCAAAGATTCATTCAAAGGAGTAAACTCTTTTTCTCTTTTAAATAATTCAAACAAAGGAGGCACACCTATAGTGGCTGCGAACTTTGCAAAAAATTGTTGAGCACTATCACCCTTATCACTCAAAGCCATGGAAGGAGATGATTGTTCCAATTGAATCATAGTCAGTTGATAATTGTGAAGTACCATGCATAATTATAGAAAGGAATTAAAGTCAGTTAAGAGAAGTTTATCCCTAATATCATTTTGTAAATTAGCAATGAAAATATTTTGAATATCTTCATCAGGCACAAGAAAAGAAATTTGAGAATAAAAATGCTTATATCTACCAATAAAATCAGTCACTTTTTCTTTAACTCCTTGTTTACAATGCATCAAATCAGTCAAAGTAACTTTAGGACCAATGTTATTATGAAATTGTTGAATGAAAGCATTAGCCAGTTGTTGAAAATAAGTAATAGAATAAGGAGGCAAATAACAATACCATTGTAAAGATCCATCCCTTAATGTTTTAGTAAACAATCTTTCTAACAACCTTTGATCATGAGCAAAGTCACTACACAAAGTTTGGAATGTTTTAACATGAGTTAAAGGATCCCCTTTTCCATTATAAAGTTCCAATTGAGGGACTTCTACATGCTTGGGAGGGACGACTCTAACAATGTCATTGGATAATGGGCTCTCTACATCAAATGTGGGCACATTATACTTGGATTGATTCATAGAATCTATTTGTTGTTGCATGGAAGATACTGTTTGGGATAGACTGTTGATTGTAGCTTTGGTAGAAGGATTGAAATTAGACATGTTGGATTGAGAGGGTGGAGTAATATTGTTGAATAAAGGAAGAGATTGAGAATAAGGAGGTGGGACACTACGATAAGTAAGTAATGGAGAAGGTTAGGTAACACATGGGAGACTCATATGAGGAATGAAGGAATTATGATTGAAGGAGTTGCCCCCTTGACTAACATTTATAGGTGGTGAGTGTGATTGAGTAATAATGAGAATACTCATGGTAGGAGAAATGAAAGAAGAGGTATTTCCCCCATGACTAAAATTTGTAGGTATGACATTTTTTATAGACGTAGCCATGATGTTTGATGTGAAGGTAGGGACACTAGTCATAGGAGTTGTTAAAGAACTGGATTGATTAACTTGACTAGGAGGTTGTGTATAACCTAGGTTTTCAGCACAACTCTTCATAGGCATGATATTAGAATCAATGATACGAGAAATACCACACAAGACACCATGTTTATCACTTAGAATGATTATTTTTAATCCTTCAATTAATGGGAGAGCTTCACTTTTTAGGCAATCTTGACTCATCCATTGTTGAAGGTTGTCAAATTTATTGTCCATCTTTGCCAATTGGTCAATGGATAACCTAGTTAGTGATTCCTTCTCATTGTGAGAATTATCAAGAGGATAAACAGAAATATATGTAGGATGGGAGGAACCACCAATATCCTCATTAAAAAAGATAGCCAAATTAGGGTCCATTTCCTCAGTAATTAAACCTTGGGTAGCCTTAATTCTACAATTTCATCTAACGGGGATATTTTAGGTAGCACTCATAGTAGTAAAATCATGCCCTAAGGAAGATAAATTGAAATAATAATGCAATCTTTGAGGAATTTGAAATTTGTAATTAGGGCTAAAATAACCTCTTAATTTTAAAAGTTTGAAAGGAGGAAAAATCAAACTTAAATTTAGGATTTTCAAAATATAACCTCTTAAATTAAAATTTCAAAATTTCAAAATATTGAAGAAATCAATTTAATTTTAAACATTAGGGGATATGTAGTTAATCACTTAATTGTAAAATTTAAATTGAAAATGGAAACATTGAAATTCAGATTGGATTTCGACCTTAGGGTGATCTAAAACCAATAAAATTTCACAAATCTCTAGAATTGTGCAATAAAATACAGTCAAAACAAGCTCCCAAAATTTGAGCAAAAAAAGTCAGGACCATGTTGGTAGCGACTTGGTCCGAACACACGATCCAACCAATTTTTACCAAATTTTTGGGGAAGCAAGATATTGTGATTTTAATATGAATTCCAGAAGGATATGGGAATTGGAGATGTTGAGATATGCGAGAATAATCCTTGAAGGTCGAAATAGGATGCACTTAGGATGTTTGATAAAATGATTAATTGAAAGAACAAAACAAAAAGGGCACACTTAAGACCAACTTTTATGATATTTAGAAGCAAGAGATTTAATTGAATCAACTAAATACTTAAAGGAGAATTTAAAATTACACAAGATTAATGTAATTTTAAAAATTAGGGTTTGTCGCATAAACTGATTAATTTTAAAAATTTAAAAATTTGAATGTTGTAAGGAGGGAAAATGAATTTTTGAAATTGAAGCAAAAGATCAAATTCAAGATCTACACAATCCATAAGGTCAATTTTAAAATTAAAAATTAGGGTTTTGTGATTGAACCACTTAATTTTAAAATTTTAAATATTGAAAGTGTAAATGAAAACTTCGAATTGCAAAATTGAAGAGTTCTTAGATCCGAAACAAACAATCCAATTTAGACAAATGACAAGCTCAATTTTGAATCTAAAAATAGGGTTTTTGTGAATTCAATCTTTAAATTTTAAAAATTACAAGGAAATTAAACTTGGAAATGAAAATTTGAATTTAAAATTGCATGCACTCAAATCTGAAAACAAAAATCAGAATTAAGGGTGTAAGGAGTCAAGTTCACCAAAATGTAAAGTGGAAAATTGGGAGCTTAGAAAATTCGCCACTTGAAAGGGAAACTCCACTAAGCTCAATTTTCACTTAAGGAGGAATTTACATTCAAAAGAGGGGGATGAATCTACTAGATCCAATCCTAAATAAAGTAAGAAATGAATACTAAGTAGATTGATAATTATTGGAATGCAATTGACCCTCTTTTGTAAGTTTACTAGTTGAATTAAGATTAAGTCCTGGAAATGAAGTCTAAGTATGTGAAAATAGCGAGCTATAGGTTCAGGATTCAGTTGTGCACTTGGATCAGAGAAGTTTGAGATGATTTGATGTTGCTCTGCGAAAATGGGAAAAAGTTGTAGGGACCGCATGTCTAGACAAGGGAGCCCTCCTATCAGTCCTCCGAACTTTCTGTGCATCAAAAAGGGTTTTTTTGTCTTTGTGAATAAATCTTAATTCTAGAAGTACAACTGCATGCCTATTTCCTACACATACAAAAAGAAAGGGAAATGTGTGGGGAATAGGGGTTTCCCTTCATGTCAAACGCTGGTTTTAGAATCAACTAAGTGGTTGAAATAATGTAAATGAAATGACTGAAAGTTGAAATCTACTTGAAAATGAAATGCTTATACGTCCTTGTGAATTTTTACTTTCCTTCACATGGAATTATAATTTAATGAAGTAGAATGATGATCTCCTCTTCAATTCTTGAAATCTTGACTCTATTGCCACTCCAAAACTTGAAGGAAGACTGAAAATGCTCAATTTCTCTTGAATGCTTGATCTATTAGATTCTTGATAATGATTTTTCATTTTATGTGTGTGTTATGTCAAATTAGAGGGGAAATCCCTCTTATATACTTTCTAGTAGGATTAATTGACTTTTTTCTGACTTGAGATGACATAGGGGGGATTTTCCCACTTCAAATTTGAGATAGGTCTAGTGGAAGGGATCAAGATAGGCCCCCATTAAGGGGTTCCATGGCACCACACCCTATTCCTAGTGAGGACCATAGAACCATGCTTTGGTCCTACCTTATTTTTGGGTAGGATCAAGGTGGACCTTGAGTATATTACTGAGTTGCATGGTGGTTTTGATGTCCATGAGCATAGTCAGGTCTCCGAACAGGGCAAGAGGTCAAAAGACTAAGGTGAAGATCCAAATGCAATAAAAAATTGTGAGGGGTACAATTTTAGGACATTGTAGGTAATCATCATTAACTTGTCAAATGACTAGCTATGAATCACCATATACTTGTAGCTCCTTCAAGTTCCATTGTACGACCATTCTTAGTCCTATGATCAAGGCCTCATATTATGCTATGTTGTTTATGCATGGGATGTGATCCTTTATGATTTTGGAATGCTATCACCTTAAGGTGTGATAAACAAAATAACATCTCCTGAACCATGCCTAGTGTATGAGCCATCAAAATAAAGCTTCCATTGCTGTGCTAGCATGACTGTGAAGATTTCCTCATCTAGAAAATTTGAGATGAGGGGATGGTCTCCTATAAGTGGTGCTTCAACCAACTGATCTTCAATGACTTTCCCTTTGAATGCTTTGTAGTCCACATGTTCTATGTGGAACTCACTAAGGATCATAACCCACTTTTCCAAGTGGCCTGTTAGTGCTAATTTACTGAGTACATACTTAAGTAGATCTAACTTGGTGATGAGTTATATCTTATGTGTCAGCATGTAGTGCCTTTGTTTGGTTGCTACCAATATTACTACAAGACGAGCTCATTCAATAGGTGTATAATTGATTTCATACCCTAGTAGTGTCCTGGAGATGTAGTATACTACATATTCTTTTCCTTCTACATTATTTTGTGATAGTAAGACCCCTAGGGTCATAGCCATAGTAGATATGTATAATAACAAGGGCCTGTCTGGAGATGGTGTTGTTTGAAATGGTGGTGAGATCATGTAAGTCCTTAAGATATTGGGATGCTTGCTAGCAGTTCTCTTCCAATTTGAAATAGACATTCTTATGTAGCAGATGTGTGAAGGAAGGACATTTATTAGCAAATTGTGCAATGAACTGACAGATTGACTATAGCCTTCCTTGTAATATCCTCAACTAGCTGATGTTACTAGGAGCTGGCATCTCCACTATTTCTTTTACCTTTACCGGATAAACCTCAATTCCTTTGTTCAAGACAATGTATCCTAGGAGCTTCCTAGAGGTTACTCCAAAGACACCCTTCTTTGGATTGAGGTGTGCATTATATTGTTCCAGCCTAGTGAATATTTTCTCAAGCACTACAAGGTGACCCTCTATAGTTAATGACTTAGCCAGTAAATCATCCACATAGTCTTCCATTAGTGTATACATCATGTCATGGAAGATGGTAGTCACTACCCTTTGATAATGTGGCTCCTGGATTTTTGAGACCGAACGACATCACATTGCAACAATATTTTCCCCATGGGCATGTGAAATTAGTCTTGTTTTGATCTTCTTGAGTGATCTTAATCTAGTTGTATCCTAAGAACCCATCCATGAGAGAGAGCATAACATTTCCTACTATTAGGTCCAAGATCATATCAATATTGGGTAATGGGAAGTCATCCTTAGGACATGCTTTGTTTATATCTTTGAAATTTGTATAGGTATAGATGCCCCCAGTCAGTTTTACCATTGGTACAATGTTGGATATCCATTGTGCATAGTCAAGTGGTCGTATGAAACCAACATCCAATAACTTTTTGAGTTATGCCTTCACTAATAGTGCAATTTGAGGATTCATTTTCTTAAGATTTTGTTTTACCATTTTTTCTCCTTCTACTATTGTCAAGTGATGCATCACTAGATCTAGATCTAGTCCTAGCATGTCTACATATGACCAAGAAAATTTTATTTTCCACTCCTTGAATAATTCCACAAAGAAAGGGTCCTCAATATGAGTTAAGGATGCTACTAAATAGATTTTATAGGGGTTCTCCTCTAATCCTAGATTGAATTCCTTGGTCTCCTCTATGAAAATGGATGATCCCTCTTGATTCATGTTGAAGGGGAGAATGCAAACCTTTCATCTTAAAGTGCCTCAAAGAGGTTTTCATCTTTATATGCATTCTTTGTTTTTACTTTTTTGGGATCCAAAAGTGCCACGATGTGGTTTCCACTTGAAGATCCTATTTTGATTGTAATATTTTTGTGGCTAAAAGGTTTGGTATTCATTCCAAATTAAGTTGTGGTATTGATTTCAATAGCATACCTATCCTTGTGATCCTCTCTTGGTATGTTATCATGTAATTTGAGAAAGTCTATTAGTGCATCATCATTTTGGAAGGTGTCAAGGCATGGGGGATTTTATTGATCTCAATCAATGGGTTCAGGGTGGATAATTGGCATTGCTTCATCAATTAGGTTAAGCTCATAAGAGGCATCAGTTATGGTTAGGATGGCGATATTGATGTCATCGTTAGTACTCCCCTCTTTGTAATTGGGCTCGAGAGTTGGCCTATCTCTCCTAGAAGTATCCTTGGTATCTATATCCCAAAATGTTTTGATTCATGCATCTCCTTTAGCTCTTTTATCTTCAAAAGTATTAAAGGAAACCATTTCTAATTCATGTGAAGCTAAAGAACCTCATTCATATTCATGTGAATCTGTATCAGAATCACTTTGTAGACCTCTATCACTATATATTATAGGGATGTCTGTAGGTGTGAAATTTTTGTGGACAACTGCTACAAGTGTTGTATCTAATGGGTTTGTTGATGTTTCTTGTGTGTCTGAAGTGGACAAGAGTGGTAACCTTGAAGAGATGGTTTTTTGTGCAACATAACTCTTGTGCCTATTTGTTGTATGTGTGGACTTTAATTGAAAAGAGCTTGCATGACTTGGATTGTTTGATGTTGTGGGTTTATTTGTAGTGGACATTATCCTGACTCTTGAAGTAATGGATTTTGAATTTGGCTACCTTTGTTTGTTTGTAAGATTGAGGATAGAAGAGCTCGCTGAACTATAATTAAATCTGAGGCCTATCTTATCTCTTGGTATTAACAAGGGTTGTAATGGATCTTGTACACCTTGCTTGTGGGATCCCAATGCACTATGACCATCATAGTCCATCTTTTGCATCATGGTAAAACCTTTTCCATACCTCTCAGTAGGGATCATGATCTATTAAATACCCTTGTCTGGTGGGTCCTTGTAAATCCATCTTGCCAAGTCCTCACCAATAGTCTCTAGCTCGTGTGACCTTTTTGGGGTGAATCCATGAAGTGTACTAGTATTTGCTATAATAGGTGGCTTGAGTGAAATTTGTGGCTTTCTATGAGCCCAAGGTGAGAGAGGTATTTGACCAACACAAAAAAGTTTTCTAATGTTATATTATCTTGGGCCCTCATCTTTGAACTTCATCTTTAGCTTATCTTTCTTGGGTGTAGGGATCATTGTATTGGTGAGAGAAGTGGGATTGACATATAATGATAAGGAAATGGCTTCTCTGTTGTCAGGCATAGTAGTATCAGGTTGATGTATGATATTGTTGCAAAATGAATCACCAAGGATGGTAATCTCTACTTCATTATGTTGAAACTTGATACATTGATGATAGGTCGATGGTACTACTTGCATGGCATGAATCCCTGGTCTGCCTAATAAGAGATTATATGAAAGAGTGAGGTCTAGGAATTGACAAACCACATTCTTCACCATAGGTCCTACCCTTACGGGTAGAGTAACACACCCTTTACAGGAGTATTTTGCATCATCTTAGGCCTTGATAATGATCATCTTTCTTACATCAACTACTTCTTCTACATATCCCAATGTTGTGATTAATTACAATGTGCAAATGTTAAGGCCATCTCTATTGTTAATCAAGACTCACTTGATTCTATGTTTATGTATGAATCCCTCAATATGAAGAGGGGCATTATGAGGTTATTGAATGGATGCATCATCATTCTTAGTGAAAGTGAGACATGGTGATGATTTGAGACTTCCAAACATGGCTTGAAATTGATCTGTATTTAGGTTGGATGGGACTAACACTTCTTGGAGAGCTTGGTCCAAGATAGATCTATGTAAGGGTGATAGGCACAAAATCTCTAGTATGGAAATGAGTGCTAGTGTCTTATCCAATTAGTCTACAAGGTTATAATGTTTGGGTACGTATGTCACTCTTAATGGTGCTCCTTGTACTGTAATCTTGCTATGACAAGTAACAACATTGCATGCAAGATCTTTTCCTTTGATTGTAATGGTTGCAACTTGTTTATTAGTATCATAAATTTTATTGATAGTATAGGTATATGGTTTGCATGTATAGTTTGTCATGCTATCTTGGTTCTTCCCTTCATGGGAGGGATCCCATTTCTCATATGATGGGAGTGGATTCTTGAACATGGTATGATCCGTATTAGAATTTTTCACATTATGGCCATCCATTTCTATGTCACCTCGATCAACAAGGTCTTGAATGATGTCTTTTAAATGATGGTAACTGTTTGTTTTGTGTCCTTTTCCCTTGTGGAATTCATAGTATTTGTTATCTCTCCACCATGGAGGTTTAACATATGGTTCATAGTTTGATGTTTTAGGCAATGTGATGAGATCAAAAGAGATAAGTTGCCATATTATATTTTTGAGAGTTTCTCCCAAGGGTGTATATGTTTGATTTTGTTTAAAGGTAGAGTACATTTTTTTAGGTGCCTCTTGCTATCTGTGAGGAGCTTGATTTCCTTGATTGCTTGGGGGAGGACCTTGATTGGTGTTGTTGTTGTTATGATTATCAACTTGCCCAACTATTTTTAACTATTGGTTGGGCAATCTTGATAGTCCTTGCATCTAAAACACCATCATTAATGATATTTTTATTCTTGGTCCAAAAATTGGGTTTGTCACTTTTGTAGGCTAGTTGTGGACCGTCTTTGTTGTCTTTGTAGATTTTGAAAAGTCCCTTATTGATAAGGTCTTTCTCAAATTTGAGTGCTTGGGCTATTACGTCCTTAAAATAATCCAAACATTTAACTTCTAAGTGGAATTCCATTTTTTCATTTAAGTTTGAAATGAAGATTTCAACTAATTGTTCCATAGGAATGGGGAAGGAACATCTGCTAGAGAGGTGTCTCCATCTTTGCAGGAATGTTGAGAATAACTCACCATTCTTTTATTTAGTATTGCATAAATCAGCCATAGAGATATCACATTCTATGATGTGTGCATGGTGAGTGACGAATTCTTGCACTAAGTCATCAAATGTCCTAATTCTGCTAGGAAAGCATGAGAACCATTGTATAGCTAAGCCTTGGATCTCTCTTTCCTTTGTATTTGTCAAATTTTGGAGTCTCAAAATTGCATGGGAAAGGGGGTAGGACCATGTTCCTATCAAATGGATAACAAAACATATCTTCAAGAGAATATCACTTTTGTGTTCTCCCTAATTTTAATTGGTGGGTGAGGTATTGTACTTGTTGCGACAACAAATCAATTTTTGTAGAAGGAGGCGGTATGTTCCCTTCTTGATAGTTTTCATCATAATTACGGGTATTCCTCGCCCGCCTGACATCTTGATTTATTTCTTGTCAATGAGTGTGTTGTACTTGTTCTGGTGCATCCCTAAGTTGTGATACGTCAAAGTATGGAGGGAGTTTTGTTTCCTCTTGAGCAAGTCTTAGGAAATGGGCATCAACATTCCCTTTAATTATTTCCTCAAAGAGTTTGTTGAACCTAGGATTATTAGTTGCTTCTTGTATTTCTTCTTGTGTAATAATTTCTGGGTCTTTCCTCCATGCAAAGGGGTTGATGTCTTCTTCCTCTTCCCATATTTCATATTTTTGTTGTCTCTAACTTTGAGACCTAGTCATAGCCATGATTGAGTTTGGTATATGAGATGAGTAAAAAGTGGGTGGTTGATCCCCTCTTATAGTTCTAATATTTGATGATGGTGATGATGATGTTGAAATGTTTATGGACGAGTAATCTCTTTTTGCCAAAGGTTGGGTGCTGACAAAGTCATTTTAAAAATTTCTTGCTTCGTTTTCAATAATTGTGAGATGAGGTGTAGCAAGGTTTGCGTTGTTACAAGTCACAACCTACCCAACCATGAGAGGATGCACTCAAAAGCTAGTTTTAACCTATCTATGACATCTAGTAATGCCCCTTAGGATGATTGATCCTAATGTAGAGACACACTAAGAGAATATTTTTGTTTTGTGATTTAGTAATATCCAAAATAACTAAGGACAAAACCTCTCTGTTTTTGAGAGAAATGAAATTTTGGTGTTTGGGAATGAGTGCAAAATTGATTTGGAATAATTTTGAGAAAATGATGAAGGTAAAATATGCAAGATGTATTTTCATTGAACAATGAAGATGAAATATGAAATATGTGTTTTGATTGAAGATTGAAGAAGATTAATGTGATAGATGTACTTTTAGAATGATGAAGAAGAAGAGGAAATGGGAAACCTTGGAAATTTTCCTAAATGATTATGTGTTGTGGAATGTAAGATAGTGGATGAGATTTTGAAAGAAGATGAGTTGATGAAAGAGTATCCTAGATGGAAGATAACTCAGGTGATTTCTTGTTGAGGTAGATATGACAATGAGATTTTACCACTTTAATTGAGAGATTGAGACAAAGAAGATCTTCATTGAAAGATGTGTGTTTTTAAAGATTCCTCATCAAACTCATGCCCATGACCATGTAGATAATCATCAAAATGGTGAAGGAATGTTCAATGTTTGAACAAAAGTTTGTGGTTTATGTAGAGAAACTTTCTCTGCTTTAAGATCTCTTTTTGGCTCGATTTCGTCTTCTCAAGATGACGATATCTAGATTTATTGATATGCTTGATAATATGATGCATTTTTAAATCTTGTGGTGATTTGATTGTTTAGATTATTGTTGGGGTGTAACTTTGTTTCAAATGTTTTATCCCTTTGACAAGAAGACTCGTCCAGCACATAAGAACATAAACACTTCTTTTATTTGATAACTTTGATTTGACTTCAATGAAATGTGTATGTTTAGGATCTTTTCAAATCTGCTTATATATTTTTAAATCTTCTTTGGTTTTCACAAGTTTTGAACAGTCATAATATAAATCAATGAAACTCTTCTATTGTCAAAAAGGTCATTCCTAATATCATAGCCCATTTTTTTGCCTTTATCCAGAAGTTGAACCAAAGAGAATTGCTCCTCAATTGGATCATTTTCTTGCAAGATGTATGGTGAGTGTCTTGGGGGTAGATTCTTCCCCACCCTTGCACTATGATATTACAAATGTTTGGATAACTGAATTAGTTTGGGTTCTAATTCTTAAGGTTCATAGTAAGGCTTTTTTTTGGTCTTCAATGATAAACTCCCTTGAGAGACTTCCCAACCTTTATAACAAAGGCTTTATGTATCTCAAAGATACTGGGGGGAGGCTAATCAATGAGCAAAACCATTGGACATGATTTTAATAACATCCACATTTGATTATAGTGGGTTGGAATACTTGGTATTAGTCATTTCCCATTTAGTTTGTTCCCCTCTCACTAACCTTATGGGCTTCTCGGGAGGGAAGTCCTACTAAAGGTTGTATCTTAATTGCAAGAAAGGAAAGAAAGAAAAAGAGTGAGTTTGACTTTTTTATCACCCAATTAAGGGGAGATCATATACCTATCACTTTCAAAACATGGTAGACAAGTTTTGTTCTTTTTATCCCAACATCGTAGAGCGATCTAATTTCTATTTGGATATGTTGCTCCAAAAATCATGGTGTTCTCTTTATCCCAGATAGCAATCATGAATTGTTCTTTTTAACCTAAAAATCACAATGTTTGAACCTTAAAAAATATGTTTGAAAATAAAACCTAGTCAACAAAATAAAATAATGAATAAAAAATTGCAATGATGAAACTTGATAATTTTGGAAAAATTTGCAAGAAAAACAAGATTTGAAACTTGACAAAGGTTTGCTCTTTGTTACTTTTTTAATGTAATATGGATAATCTTATTTTATCCCTTTGTAACAAAAAAGGAATTTGTTTAGATTCTTTTTATATTTCACCAAAGAAAATGTGATCTATATTGCAAAAAAAGAAAGGTTTGTTTGTTGTTATTTTTATCCTTTGTAAAATGAAAATGAGATTCCTTTTGTTTGCACCAAAGGAAATGTTGAATTCTTTTTAACTTGCACCAAAGTGAAATGTTGGATTCTTTTCAACTTTGTAAAAAAATAAAAGATTTGTTTGTAGTTATTTTTAAAACCCCTTTGTAACAAAAAAATGAAAGATCAGATTTTTTTTGAAGTACCAAAGAAAATGACATTCCTTTTAAGCCTTTCTAAAATTGAAAATGAGTTCTTTTTAAGCCTTTTTGTAGCAACAAATGAAATTTGCAATAGAAAAAAGCAAAATGAAACTAAGATAACTCCTTTAGAAATTGCACAGATTGTTAGCACCTGCAAAACCTTCAAATTGTTAGTCGAAATTGTGGGCTCAAAATCCTAAAATTTTCTTTGAGGTTACAAGTGTTCTCTCTACACCTGTTAGAAAAGCACCACTTTGAAAAAGAAAAACTGAAGAGCCAGACAGAGAATAGAAGCACTAAAATAATACAAAAGCATTAAAACAAGTTGCAAAAGAGCTAAATTAGAATGAAAGTGCTAGAATACACAACAACAATGCTAAAACAAAATAGAATGACAGTTTTCAAAAGTGCCAAAATGCAATACAAAAGCGTTATTATGCATGATAGAGGTGCTAATCTATGTGACAAAAGCGCTAAAGCACAAAATGGTTAGTTAAAAATTTAACTTCTTAGTGTTAGATTCATGTCGAGTTCACCAAAATGATGCACATTAAAGGGGACACAAGCCAAAAACAATGTACAAGAGTTAATATGTTAGTCTTCAACCAAAAACCAAGACAAATGAACTAAACTACATCACAATACATATGAAAGAAAGAAGAATAAAACACACAGTAGAAGTAAATAACCAGCCAAATAAGAGAGAAAAGACTCCCTAAGAAGCTCCCATTATGCACTTGATGTCTCTCCCTTGTTCTTATTCACTGCAAGATCCAAATGTGTGATTGTAGCTCTAATTTTAGCATGAAGTCATGGATGCCAGATGGAGTATTGAAATGGTTGAAAATGGTAAACTCCTATTTCTATTATGATGCAAAGAATAAAACTACTATGAGAAATATTAAGTTTGAATGCAAGTATAATAGCAATGCTAAAAATAATTCTCCTTTTTCTTGAGGATGAGGGTTCTATTTATAGGAAAAATAGTTGGTTGGAGGGTCAAGATTGATCGTGCTTGTGCAGGACTAGGATTGCATGATCTTCAATCCATGTGATAGTTTTCAAACCAGTCCCATGTTGACAAGAGTCATTATGAGAGGGCTTGAGAGGATAGAGAAGACTAATTTAGTGCCTAAGAGGACATGAGGGTAACCTCATGTGGTTGGGGTTATTAGATAAAGCTATTATCCAATGGTAAAGTTATTATCCAATGGGTAAACTCTTGTGCAGATTTTAATCATGGTTAGGCTTTGACCAAAGGGACAAGACCCATGTGGGTTAGTATGTTGAAGAAAGGAAGGCCTTTAAGGCTTTATAAGAGCCTTAAATGATTTTGGGAGACTTTGAGGGTTAACTTGTGGCAAAAAAAATGGATTTAGTGTTTTTGAGAAGTGACTCCTTCCTAATCCTTTGTTTAGGAATGTGCAAATGATTAGAAGTGGGTTTAGGATAATTAAAATGGATTAGAAGGTTCTAGAAGAAAAGTTAGTGAGCCAGTGGGATTTGTAGGAGAATGCAAGTGGGTGAGAGTAAATAGTATTTTTAAATAAATATAAATTTATTTAAATGTGTGTGCAACTTGCATTTGGGATAAATATTTAAATAAATATTGATTGATTTAAATGTGAGAAGGATATTTAATTAAATGTAAATTTAATTAGATGTAAAAGAGGGTTTCTTAAGTAAATGTTTTGATTATTTAATATGAGAGGAAAGGGTGAGATTAAATAAATTGATAAATTTATTTAATAGCTGGACTATAGTTAACAATTTTAATTTTAAAAAATGTATGAAATTTATTTAATCAATATAGTAGAATTAGGGTTGAGTGAATTAATTCAGGGTTGAGTGAATTAATTAAATGTACATGTAATTAATAGAGGAATATTAGTACATCAAATAAATATTAAATATTTTATTTAATTAATAGACATATTTATGTGTCTACACCACCTATTTTATCCCTTAAGTCTAAAATAGCATTAAAATATATTTTGATGATCTTAATTTCATTTGACATTTTGGGTTCTAATGTCTTTTAAAAGTCTGATAACACTTTTACCCTCTCACTTCTAGTATTCAAATAATATATTTCAAAATGATAATCTTGAAGTTCACCTAAACTTCAATAATCAAAACAAATTAATATATAATATATATTAAATAATTAAACTATATTAAATTTATAAAAATATATTTAAAATAATTTCAATGTACATTAAACGATTAATAGATTAACTATAACATAATTATCTAATTACACCAAACAATTTTAAAAGATAATTTTTTAAAATTTAAAATATTAAAAAAAACTTAAATATTAGTATAGATTTGGAATAATATATGTAAACATTTACAAACAATTTGAAACTATATAATTTTTAAAAACTTTAAAATATCAAAGAATTTTTTATACAAAATCAATTGCTCTTTCTTTTTTTCTTTTTCTTTTTTAATCTTACCTCATTGAAAGGAACAAAGATTTTTTTGCAAGCTTTAGGATTCCCAAATATTATTCTGACTTGAAGTCAACGCAAATCAATTGTGGTTGAGTGCAAACTTTATTGACTAAAATCTTTGAACTATTTAGATAAATATTTATAATGTCAAATCAAAATACATAACTATTATTTAGCTTAATTTTCACTTGTTACACTCTTCTTTGATAATCAGGGAGGCATCCTCAATGGACATCTCATTGTTGTCCTTCGATAATCATTCTATATACTTCCTTTCCTAAGTGGGCTTTGGGCTTCACTCTCTACCCTCACAAACAAAAAACTTACATGGAACTATGTTGAAAGTGGTCAAAGGCAAAAGGAACAAAAAAATATAAAGATGAAATAAAGAAATAAATAAACACAGTATGTGCTACTGCACAAAAAATCTTTATTCATTTCTCTGAAAGAAAAGACTTACATAAGCTATTTTTTTAGAGGAGCATAGAAATTTCTTGAATGGTATCAAATATTTTTAACATAGTGCTAACTGAAAATTTAACAAAACATGCAATTGGTGGAACCTTTTTTTTTTCATGATCAACAAGGCTAACTGAATCTTTGACAAAACATGCAAATTGAAAGATTAGCGGTGGAAACGAAAATCTAAGCTACATTAAGAATAGTGGTAGAAATTACAGTGCATTTAATGTTGAAAACTGAAGTTCAACTTGTTGTAGAGATTTCTAACACTTCTCCCTAATTTTTACCACTAATTATATTAATATTTACAATAACCAAAACAATTCTCAAATATTCAAATTTTTCTTGTTCTAAAGTATTTGTGAATATGTCTACAAGTTGCTCCTTTGATCTGCAAGGTTGTAGAATGATCTCTCCATTATTGGCCAACTCTTGAATGAAGTGATATCGGGTGTCAATTTTCTTTATCCTCTTGTGGAACACATGATTCTTTGATAATCCAATGGTAGACTTGTTTTCACAATAGATTGTAGTAGGCTCCTCTTGCTCATGTATTAGATCCTTCAAGATTCCCCACATCCATACTAGTTGACATGTTGTTGATGTACCTGCTACATACTCTACTTTTGTTGATGAAATATTCACTATAGGTTGTTTATTTGATGACCATGATACAATACATTTTCCAAGATAAAATGCATATCCAAATATTCTTTTTCTATGATAAATACTTCCTGCAATGTCACTATCTGTATATCCAACCAACTAAAAATTATCTGAAGTACAATACAATATGCCATGATTCATAGTTCCTCAAATGTACCTCAGTAACCTTTTTCATGCTTGCCAATGTGACTTCTTTGGTGAATCCATGAATCTATAAATTAAACTAACTCCATACATTATATTTGGCCTAGTTGTTGTGAGATACATCAAACTACCAACCAATTTGTTAAATGTAGTTGAATCAAAATTTGCTTCGTTATCTTCTTTACTTAGTTTTCTACCTATTTCCACAAGTGTAAAAATTGGACTGCAATTTATCATTCTAAATCTTTTCAAAACATCTTTTTCATATTTACTTTGACAAATGAAAATCCCATTATCATTCTGTGTGACTTGAATACCAAGAAAATATTTCATTAATCTGAAATCTGTCATCTCAAATTATTTATTCATTATAGATTTAAGCATGTCTATAGAAAGATTTTCATTAAAGATCAAATCATCAACGTACAAACAAACTATTAAAATCTAACCTTGCTCATTAACTTTTGTGTATAAAGTAGGCTCACTAGTACTTCTATTGAATCCAATCTTTACCCTGTATTAATTTATCATGTTGTACCATGCTCTTGGTACTTGCTTCAATCTGTAATGTGCCTTCTTCAGCCTGTAGACTTTGTCTTCATGTCCTTTTACTTCATATCCTAGTGGTTGTTGAGCATAGACTTCTTCTAAATATTCATTCAAGAAAGCTAATTTAATGTCCATTTGGTAGGCTTTCCAATTATTTTGAGTTACAATAGCTAGTACCATTCTAACAGTATCAACTCTAGCTATAGGTGCAAATGTTTCATTATAATCAACTTTATATTCTTGTGCAAATCCCTTAGTTACTAACCTTGCCTTATATTTGTCAATTTCTCCATTTTCATTATACTTATTTTTATAAACCCATTTCACACCTATGCATTATTTGTTGTTTGGCAAATAAACTAATTCCCAAGTATCATTCTTCTCAATAGAATCTATTTCATCATTCATTGTAGTAATCCAACGTTCTTCCTTCATTGCATCTTCAAAATATATAGTATCTTAAGAAAATAAAGAAAATTTTGATTGCATATCTATCATATCTCCTTGACCATAAATTTCTTGCAAACTTCTTATCTTCTTGTCTCAATGATGCAAGTGTAGGATTTGAGTCATTACTTACTTCTGGACTTGATGATTCTCCTTACTCAACTTGTCTTTGTGAGTTTCCTCCTTGTGGACTTCTTGATGGACTTCCTCCTTGTTCATTTGAATGTTCTTGTAGTACCCCTACCGTAATTAGATTTTTAAAACTAGTTTGACCTTGGTGGACTTTTTAAGTGGCCTTCTTAGATGGTTGATTTACCATGTTGTAATGTTATAGTTAGATATTATGATTATTGTGTGTACCTGTAAATGTTTTTTTCGCATCGATTCTTATGTAAGATTATTTGTTTTTCTGATTTGTGTTATTAATCTGGGGCTAACACTTTCATTCAATATATATGTATGCATGTGTGGTTCATGGTTGTAGGAGATTGTAGGTACAGTACCGCATAGGTACAAGGTTTGTCACCACCTGGATTCGGAGGTTTGAGTGTACCTTACTAGTCCATAGGAATTGGATTAGTTAGTCATAAGACCCTACGTTTTATCCTAGTCGTGCTCAAGTGAGTGTCGTTAGTCGTCCATCGGTTTTCCCTTTTGTTGGGAATGAGGATCGTGTATTTGTTTGGCTTTCTTGGGTTGCATATTATGCGTGTGGTAAAAATTGATTATTTAATCCCAACTATTTAAATTAGATTGAATATTTTTTTATGCATTAGCAAATTAAGGGACTAAATTAAATAGGACCCCTTTGTGTGAGTAATCAATAATTAGATTTGCTCAATCTATGTTTGTAGCAAGTTTGATTAAATAGTTATTTTTAATTAATGAATTAATTAAGTATATGTATTTTTAGAAGGAAAGGTTAAATAGTATTTGAAAATAGAAATATCTTACCCTCTTTGGAATTTTGAAAAAGAAATGTTAGTTTTAATTCAATTGAGAAAATCAATTTTGGCAGAAAAGCAATTTTTGCATATTGAATTGTTTGGAAAAAAGATTTTTTTGAGGAAAATATTTTAAACCAAAAAAATGATTTCTGGTCAAACAATTTCCCTTTTAACCTAGGTTTTGAAAAATATTTTGGAAAGTTATTTTTGGAATGGAAAATTTTGGGTATTTGTGGGAGAAGAAATTTCTTGAGCTTGCAGGTTGGGCTCTTCAGCAATTCACTTCCAGGATTGCATATGGAGGTAGGATTTTTGTTAGTCTCCTTTGTTGTCAAGAAATTTATTGATTTTATTTTAGGAAGAAATCTGTATGTAGTTTGGTTTGATAATCTTTTAGATTTATGAAATGGCAAGAGTGTAGTTAAATTTCAGAATTTAAACCCTCTTTACTTCCTTTTCCCACTTCCAAATCAGACTCTTGCTTGTTCAAATTGATTTCAAAATAAAAATTTGGGGATTTTCTATTTTTAAACATATATATTTAAATAGAAAAAAGAAAAAAAAAAAAAAGAGATTTCATGTATGGGCGTGGGGAGCCATGGCTCTAGTCATGACCCACCATGGATACCACAGTTTGTGGCTCCATGACTGTGGAAACCACAGACCGTGGGTACCACAGTCTGTGGCTCCATATCGTGGATACAACAACCCATGGCTCCACGACTGTGGTTCTCCATGGTTGTGGAAACTACAGTCCATGAAAAACTAGGATAGTGGTAACCACAACCCATGGTAACCACGGATGTTGGGGCCACCAGTTGTGTCCTTAAAAAAAATAAAGAAAAAATCTTATATATATATATATATATATATATATATATATATATATATATATAATTTTAATTTTGGGTATATTCAAATTTATATAAAACTTGTATTTCTTTAAAAAAATAACTTTATTAAATAGTAATTGTTTATTATTTAATTATTAATTAATGTATATAAATAGATATATGTTAATTAATATTTAAGTTTGTTTTTATTTATATGCAATGAAATTTTAAGTTATTTGGAAAATGATCATCTATTTTAGTCTTTTTTTTAAAATGTATATTTCCATCTTTGGAAAGTATATATTTGTTTTGCAAAAGATGAGAGTAGTTTATTTATTTTGAGCAAGAATGGAAAAGATGATTTTATTTTGAAAAATAATTATCAAATTTTAGTTTATTAATGTATATTTAATTATATATCTTTGTATGTTTTGCATATAATTATAATTATATTAATGTGATTTTGGTTTGAAAATTCATTGTGAAGTATTCATATTATTTTATGATGTAGATTGAATTATAGTTGAATTAGTAAACCATGGGCGACATGACCCTAGACAAGGTAGACAAATCACAATCAAATTTAGATCTATTAGAAAACTAGATCGATTGTAATGTTTAAACGACATGGATGAAGATTGTCATTTCCGATTTATGTATATGGATGTTTAATTTTCCATATTCGCATTTGATTAAGAAATGGCAAGTCCTTGATTTTGATTGTTGGATATTGTCATATGTTTATTTTGGTATTTTCTTATGTCCTTGATCTCGAGTATTGATTGTTTTCATGTGATGGTTTTGTATCTGGTCATGTCCTTTATGCATGTGTTGGATCTTGTTAAGAGGTTGACTGTAGTTGGTCATGTCTCTAGTTAGAGAATCGTTAGTCAATGCACCTCGTATGAGGAATTGTTTGGCCAAGTGGTTATTCCTACTGTATTAAGCTCCCTAACTTGTCTTTGTGGATACCTCGATTTTAGGGGTTTCTTTTGATTATGGCCTTGTGTCATATGGGAGAATGGCTTTCGAGTGGGGGTCATGCCCAAAGTGGTTGTACGCTAACCCATTGAAAGTATGTCTAAATAAGTGATAACCTAATTGTGCCTCATGCATGGGATGAGTGCTAGTACAAACTAGGAATGTAGTTAGAAGGCCTGAAATGGAAAACCAACAACCTTGTCTTCACAAAAGGATGTGGTAGTTCCACATGAGACTTGCATGGGCCGGAGGTTCAAGAAAGGTTGCTAGGGTAACCCATTAGATGGGATTGGTACCTATGGAGGCCTGGCAGGGTAACCATACCAAGTTATGTGATGGCACTTGTCCCTTATGTTCACTAGTGTGCAGTTTGTGTTGTCTTTGCTAGGAGCACTGTTCTGGAGTAATATCTGGTTGTTTATGCCCTTGTGAGTACCTGATATTCATGATAGACCATGGGTTCTTATGATGGGTTGTGAAGACCTAGTCTCATGGGTGCTCCAGTTGTTCTTTTATATTTGCTTCTTATGATGTTTCAGATGGATCCTTTTCCTTTTTCTGGGATCATTCATGTATCTATTGGACCAATGTGGTCATATGTATTTTTTGTTTATGTATGCCTTATTGGCAGGTTGTAATGGATGAGAACCTTATGTATTCTTCACCCTATTATTTATTAGAGGGGTCCTACAGTTGAGCAAACCCGGAGATGTAGCCCACTAGGGGTGAACTCCGATATCATTTTGGTTTGACAATCTTAGGTAAATCTCTAACTGCCTTAGTAGTACTATTTTTTACCATGCAATCAAAATTTACATGATAGAGTCTCTTATGCCATAGCCAAATTTCATGAATGTGTGCAATCAAGCATGTCTTTTCATTGTTATTCAAATGAAAGATGTTACCTCTAGTTTGATTACCGGTTGCAATTTCCAAACAAGTTCTATTCATAATTTTAAATTTACCATTCTTGAATTGTAACTGAAATCCTTTTTCAAATAATTTACCAACACTCAAAAGATTATGCTTTAAACTTTCTACATAGTAAACATTGTCAGTATTATGCTTACCATCAAGAGATATTGTACCTTTTCCTTTGATCAAATAAGCTTTGTCATCTCCAAATCTTACTAGGCCTCCATTATATTCCCGAAATTTTAAGAATTTACCGTTATCACCAGTCATGTGATGTGAACATCCTAAATCAATGATCCATTCATCCTTAACTTTAATTTTAGCTGCTAAGGCCTGTTCTACAGGTTGAACAGTAGGTGTCGGTTGATCTTCTGTTATAGCAACAAAAACCCATCCATTGTCTATCAGATCCTCATCAGAATCATCAGTGACTCCTTCATCAGCAAGATAACAAGATTTATATTTATTCTTCTTAAATTTGTATCTATGATATTCAGGGTTAGGCTTGTATGTTCTTCTAGCTTCTTCTCTTAGTCTAGCATGCCTATCAAGGCATCTAGAATCCATATGACCAATCTTATTATAGTTAAAACATTTAAAGGGTGTTTTACCTTCATACTTACTTCCAACTGGACCTTTAGGCATTTTCCTTGCAGATAGTGCTTTGAGTTCTTCAAGTTCTTCATTTTCTCTCCTACTTTCCTCAAGTTCTCTTGCATAGAAGGTTTTCCGATTAGATTTGTCAAAATATGGTGTAGATGATGTTGATGCCTTAAAAGCTAAATTTTTCTTTAGAGTAGCAACATGACCAAATTCCTCAATTTTAAAAGCTAAAAGTTTTCCAATCAGTGTATCCCTAGTTACTGATATATTAGGCATTGTTCTCAACTCATTTATAGCAGTAACTTTGATTTTATATGTTGGTGGCAATCCTCTTAAATCTTTTGAAACAATTTCATCTTCACTTAAGGTTCCTCCACAATATTTAATACCCAAAACTATTTCATTAACTCTTTCCATAAAAGCAGAAATCCTTTCATCTTCTTCCATTTTTAGATTTGCATACCTGACCTGGAAGCTTTCAAGTTTTGCAATTTTGACTGTGGAATCTCCTTCATTCAATGTTTCCAAATTATCCCAAATTTCTTTAGTAGTAGATGTATCTGATAATCCCATGATTTGTTGATCTGATAATGCGCTCAAAAGTGCTTCTCTTGCTTTGCAATCATTTTCCTCATCTTTAGCCAAGTTAGGTGGATTAGGCTGATTTAGAGTAGAAGAAGTATAGTCATTCTTTGAAACATCCCATATGTCCTTTCCAATGCAATTTACATGTGTCTCCATCCTGATCTTCCATATTCCATAGTTGGTTCCATCAAGTTTAGGACTATCCTTCCTGAAATAGTTAGAAGACATTGGATCTCCTCAAGCTATTAAACTTCTACAAAAAGAGGACTAGGCTTTGATACCAATTGTTAGGTCTTGGAGACAACTAAGAGGGGGGGGGGGGGGGTGGGTGAATCAGTTGTCTAATAATTTCATACAAAAAACAATTTAACCAATCTTAATGCTTAATACCGGTAAACCAAACTTTATGCTGCTGGACAGTTTATCAATTAATTATAGTCCCGTTAAAGATTAATGCATGAAACACAAAGACAATAACATCCACAACACATAACACCATCATTTGTACATGGAAACCCTATAAGGGGAAAAACCACTATGGGAAACCTTACCCATAATCAGATGATACTACTGTAGATAGTATGTGTATACAAATGGGGTCTACACATGCAAAAAGGCCAAGCACCTAGAGCTCACTGCTCAAACACAAATGGGAGTCACACTGACTACAATTGGATGGTTAAATCAAATAAAGATGTACTACTCAAAATGGTATCTTTCTATGCTGGATTCAATACCGGTGTAGTTCTAATTGTCTTTACAAATACCTTGCTTCACCTTCAAATGATGTCTCCATGTATAGCTCTGCTTATTCTCTCATATACCTTCTTACAATTCCTTATCAGTATCGTATATTGATCTTACAAATAAGATCTTACATATATACCATAACCTAAGACCAATTTTATTAGGTTGGCTCTAAAAGATATTACAATAAAATAGTTAAAAGTAAATCAATAGCCGATGCAATATCCAATTCAACATGTTGGCTTAATGCATTTACAATAACAACAAAATCATCTCCAAAGCCTGTCGTGCTGATCTGGAATTAATAAGCCTGCCAGTACATAACTTGGACCTATTTGCCGGTAACACAAATATGCAAATATGAATATGCCAATGAACAAACCTCCAAGACAAAGTGTCCAAATGATGTTTTTGACATAACTAGGTGTTTTCCATATCATTCCAAGTGTCGATGAACATTATATCCTGCCAGCGTACCAGATACCGGTGACTGTGCATAAGTCACTTGCTTGCCGGTGAACATTGTTGATCCTCCAAAGTGCCAGTGTTGACAGGTGTTGACATCAATGAAAAAGCCATACCAAAATACCAATAGTGTTGGTGTTCTTTTGTTTCCTTTTTATTTAGCATGTATGGATGGCATTATGGTTAAAATGTGTAATGTGAATTAGATTATGTTAATCTTAAATGCATGTATGTAGTTATCTTATTAAATGCAGTTATATGGATCATGAATAATGTAGGTTGGTATAATGGAATGTATTCATTAGTTTTTATCGCAATTAATGTATGTAAGAAAATTAGATGCAGGACATATGTTTTAATGTAAGTTTGAATGTAAAGTATGGTTAAATTATAATGGATGAACTTAATCATGTTATCTATATTTTTAACCTACTGAATGAATTTATCCTGTGTTTAAAGTATTATCATGTCACTAAGTTAATCAACTTAATTGGATTAATTAGCATGGGTTGAGTTAAGCGTTGAATCAAGTAATCACGTTGGGAAACTTTTTAGGTGTTAGTTAAGTCTTCTGTTGTGTAATCTGAACTTAATGATAATTCAATGTATCATTATTTTTTTTTAACTTAAAAATAAATAAATAAATAAAATATTTCCACTCTATTCTTGTGCTTTAGCTTAATCCCTTCAGGGCTTCCTGGCGGGGCATTACATTTGGTATCAGAGCCAATGTTGCAAACACTAGGATCTCTGGTGTTGCTTGTGCCCTTAGTTGGTGTGAGGTGTATAGAGTTTATGTTGTATGCTTGTGATTGAGGCATAGGATCTTTAAGATCTTAATGACTCATGCTATGTTCTTCTACGTATTCTTTTGAGAAAACCTTAATTGTGTGTAACATGTGTGTTCACACCTTGCTTTCACCTTCCCGATGTTTGTGCTTTTGAGTGGCTATATGTTCTTTGTTTTCTTATTAGATATCTCATTCTATGATTACTCTTATTCTGAGAGAGAGTCATACATGCCTCCCTTTTTTCTTGTTGTACTCTTTAGACTAATCCATTGGGTTGGTCAGTGCTTGTCTTGAATCTGGAAGTATGAAATGTTCTTGTATTAAAATTATGATGTAGCTTAGTGTAGGTAATTTGAAGGAATTTTATGGTAGTTGTTGAGTGCTTATGATGTAGCGAATTGAATTTTTATCATCCTTCCTTATCTTTCTCTCTAGAAATTTAAAATGCTTGTTATATGTGTAGTTATCACTTATGTAAGTGTTCTAATTGCAAGAGAAAGGTTGTGACTTCTTGAACCCTTGTGTGAGCCTAATGATTATTTTGTATATAGTTAGATAATAAGAGGGCTTTGGGTTTATGAGATCATGATGTTATTGGGAGGAAATTGTATGTTTTCATAAAATAATTCACCATGTGTATTGTAGGAATAACACAATAAATTTCTATCTTAGGTAAATGTGTGATTTTGTATGAATAGCGGATATGTGAAACTGCCTTGTTTGTAATAAGATGTGTAAAAAAACAAAGGGAACATGTTATAGTGGCTAAGAGTGTGTTAATGTGTCCATGAAAGGTTTCTTTACATTTTTGGTAATACCAACTCAATTGAAGACCTATTTGAACAATGCTTCATTGAGCTTGCTTTTGGGATATACATAATTGACTTAGTAGGAATAGTAAGTGCAAATGGAAAGCTTGTTTGATGTGCATGCATAAATATGTATTATTTAGTTGATAGCTCTTCATTTGCCTTCTTATCGTACTTTGATTTTTTGATGAAAAGTTACAAATTATGATATATTTCATAATATTTAAGAGTAGTGAGTGTTCGCAAGAGGTCTTGGATGAACGAAGAGATTGTCTGTCTTGATTTTTGTTTTTATTAAATTAGGACATTCAGTTGCAACCATAGTATTTGGAAATGTCATGTTAGGCCTATTGGCATTCTTCTAAACAGTAGTGAAATGAAAACCGTACAATTAAGATGATAGGCTTATAGTGATAAATTTTAGCATGTTGTGTGATCTTGTAAATTTTGTGCATATGTATGAAATGGGTTAACTATCAAACTCTCTTCCCCTTTTCTCTACCTAGTTATAAGATTTTTAGAAATGCTACTAGAGAATGGATTAATTTAAATAGAATGTTTATAAAGCATATGAAATTATATTTTTGCATTTTGGCTTCATATTGAAAGATGGAAGTCTTAAGGTTTGGAAAGGAAATTTGCATGTTTAGTAATGTGATTATGAATGCTAAGTGGAATTAGTGAAAGATATAGGAATGATGTTACTTCATTATGTAATTTTGAATTGTAAATAATTTTATTACTTGTACCTTGAATAAATTCTATTCAGTTATTCATGTGGGAAGCATAATTAAAACCTTCCTTGAGTAGATGATAGTGTTACTAAAAAGTACTCCCCATAATGTGAATAAACCAGTACTGGTGCTTTCAGTGTGTATTGTGAGAAACTAGTGCTTGCTATATGTACCCATGGGATAGTGAAGTAATCAACCATAGAGGGTATTCTTACTTATGAGTATGGGGAAACCATACTATTTTTATGATGTTTCTTATTTGTTACCTTACTGAATGCCAACCCGCGGGTTGCTGGTAATTCAGTATGTAAAGGGGTACTATTAGGAGTCACCATTCCTTAAATAGTATTTTTCGGTGTATGAGTAATGTCGGCGCGAATCAACTTTAGCTTCTCTATTTTGAGGAAAAAATATAGTTATGTTATGAGACTATATTAAAGGTCTACTCAATACTTTCCCTTTTTGGATGAACCAATTTATATGGTTTATGTATGCTAGCCTATTCCTCTCTTTTATTTGAGCATTTTGATGGCAGTTCTTGAGCATAGTGATGGTGTATCTTGGAGGATCTTTTGCCTTGTCTTCATGAAAGGTATGTTACTTCCACACGAGCTTCCAATTGGCAGGTGTTGGTAGACATGTGGGTGGACCTTAGCCATGTGTACTGCTGGCTTACAATGAGTATCCTAAGAGGTACGTTGCTATGCAGGATGTGACCTACGTGTGCCTTTTTCCATGAGGTACACTACCATGCAGGATACGTCCATTGTGTGTCTTCTCTGCTTGGAGTATTGCCATGTCGCATGACGATGTGATGCGGGGTGATGTTGAGGTGCACACTGCCATGTCGTGTGGTTGTGTGACTAGGCCTTACCACATGATGAGCTACTGCAATAGCTAGACGATTATTCTCTCCTTCCTCATTGGTGGCTAGATTCTAGTCACCTAGTGATGTTATGTGCATTATGACATTCTTATTTATTTCTTATGTGGACTAGAAATTTATTCTATTTTGACTTTGAAGGTTTAGCCATGATCTTGTGATCTTTTGCTTGCTTAATTTGGTGTTGCAATTCCAAACTTTTCTTTCCTTACTGTTGGAATTGATGATTTATTATCTTTATTCATTTGTATTTTGGTGGCTAAATTGGTTTATGATTATTGTTTTCGTATGCTAGTCTTGTGTTGAAATGTGAATTCCTCTCCAAGATCATATGAGATAGTCTTGGTTGAGTGTATATGAGGAAGTAGACGTAGGGAACCTTGAGGATGGGGGTATGTGAGGTTGTCATGCAGCTAGGATCCACTACCTATCTATGTGTGGTGACTATCTCTTGGAGGCTAACCACCTTACTCAACAAGGGATGGTCACCAAGGTCTTTTATGGAAGGTATCACCATTATGGTGTTCCCTAGCACCATCAAGCCCTTGAGTGAGATGTTGGATATTTATGATCATGTTAATTGTTCTGAGATCAGGCATAGAGATGTTGATCATGCATATTATCTATGACCAAGCATTAGACATGCTCACATGTGATCTTTTGAGTTATACATTCCAGTTATGTGGATGGATATTATGTGTAATCATGGAGTAAAATGTGTTATTTTGTCACTATGTTATGGGACATAGTCTTTGGAAAGGTTTTTATATGCCTAGAAAGTGTAAACAATTGTGTTCTATATGTTTCTCTTATTTCATGAAAGTTAACTTGGTTGTAGAATTCAAAATTTGTAGCTACTTTTATGCGATAAAATTTTATGAAGAGGATGGATTGGTAAAAGAAATTGATCATGATGGCATGTTTTCTTGTCGTATTTGGTAGATGAGTATGGTAATTATTGTTTACCTCTATTAATGCATCAATTTGGTGTGAATAAAGGAAGAAAATTCTTGTTTCACTGCTATGATTATAGATAGTTCCTATAATGTTATAAGAAATGTATGGATTTGGAGGTATCTTACCAATGGATAATGGCATTTGTAAAGGATTTAGCAATAATGTTTCATTTATTTGTGGAAAGATTCATATGTGAAAATTCATATTTGTTGAATAATATTTTAGGTCTAATGTGTGTTGCATGTTTTCCTTCTAGCCTTACGACTTCCAAGAATAAGGCATAACCTAGGGGGGAGGATGTAGTACCCCTGCCCTAATCACATTTTTAAAACCGGTTTGACCTTTGTTGACTTTTTAAGTGGCCTTCTTGGATGGTTGATTTACCATGTTGTAATCTTATAGTCAGATATTATGATTATTGTGCATACCTGTAAATGTTGTTTTCATGTCAATTCTTATGTAAGATTATCTATTCTTTTATTTTGTGTTATTATTCTCGAGCTAACACTTTCATTCAATATATATGTATGCATGTGTGGTTCATAGTTGCAGGAGATTGCAGGTATAGTACCGCATAGGTACGAGGTTTGTCTCCACCTTGATTTGTAGGTTTGATTGTACCTTACTATTCCATAGGAATTGGAATAGGTAGTCATAAGACCCTATGTTTTACTCTAGTCATGCTCAAGTGAGCGTCGTCAATCGTCCGTTAGTTTTCCCTTTTGTTGGAATGAGGGTCATGTATTTGTTTGGCTTTCTTGGGTTGCGTGTTGTGCGTGTGGTAAAAATTGATTATTTAATCCCAAGTATTTAAATTAGATTGAATGTGTTTTTACGCATTAGCAAATTAAGGGACTAAATTAAATAGGGCCCCTTTGTGTGAGTAATCAATAATTAGATTTGCTCAATTTATGTTTGTAGCAAGTTTGATTAAATAGTTATTTTTAAATAATGAATTAATTAAGTATGAGCATTTTTGAAAGGAAAGGTTAAATAGTATTTGAAAATAGAAATATCTTACCATTTTTGGAATTTTAGAAAAAGAAATGTTAGTTTTAATTCAATTGAGAAAATCAATTTTGGCAATAAAGCAATTTTTGCATATTGAATTGTTTGGAAAAATGATTTTATTTGAGGAAAATATTTTAAACCAAAAAAATGATTTTTGGTCAAACAATTTCCCTTTTAACCTAGGTTTTGAAAAATATTTTGGAGAGAGTTATTTTTGGAATTGAAAATTTTGGGCATTTGTGGGAGAAGGAATTTCTTGAGCTTGCAGGTTGGGTTCTTTAGCAAATCACTTCCACGATTGCATATGGAGGTAGGATTTTTGTTAATCTCCTTTGTTGTCAAGAAATTTATTGATTTTGTTTTGGGAAGAAATTTGTATGTAGTTTGGTTTGATAATCTTTTAGATTTATGAAATGGCAAGAGTGTAGTTAAATTTCAGAATTTAAACCTTGTTTGCTTCCTTTTCCCACATCCAAATCAGACTCTTACTTGTTCAAATTGATTTCAAAATCAAAATTTGGGGGTTTTCTATTTTTAAAAATATATATTTAAATAGAACAAAGAATAAAAAAAGAGATTCATGTATGGGCATGGGGAGGCATGGCTCTACCCACGACCCACCATGGATACCACAGTTTGTGGCTCCAAGGCTATGGAAACCATAGACCATGGGTACCACAGTATGTGGCTCCACACCATGGATACCACAGTCTATGGCTCCACACCGTGGATACCACAACTTGTGGCTCCACAGCTATGGAAACCACAGACCATGGTTCTCCATGGCTGTGGAAACCACAGTCTATGGAAACTAAGGTTGTGGTAACCATAGCAGGGAAAACTTTAAGAAACCCCCCCCCCCCTTGGACAAGGTGTAAAAACCTGGCAAAAGTTGTATAATTTCCGAGGAAAATTTTAATTTTTCTAGCAAATTTTTTGTGGTTTACGGAGAAAAAATAATAATCTCCATTAGCAAATTAGCCATGATCGCTCAAATTTTGTGAAAAATCTTGGCGAATTGTAATGTTTTTAAAACCAAAAAAATATTTGCATGGGAAAATTGTAATGTTTTTGAAACCAAAAAAATATTTGCATTGGCTATTTCAAGCTATTTTCAAACCATTAAAAAAAATATTGGTGATTTCAACCTATTTTCAAACCATAAAAACTAAAATATTGGTGATTTCAAGCTATTTTCAAACCATAAAAAAACACGTGGCACATAGTCATCAACTCTTTGCCTGGAAGACTGCCCATTAGAAAATCTCACGACCTAGCAAGAAGCCCTTATGACTCTATCTCCAACTTGTAAGATGAAAATGCTAAGCCTACATAACCTCGAGATCTAGCAACTGAGGGAAACTGAACTGCCTCTCGCCAATTCTCAACCACAAAATGTTAAGTCCTCATCACTGCATCGACTTGGAGATGATAGTAACTTTAACCCTTGTCGTGTACTCACCAACATAAAACTGTTTATCTCTTAATCACTGGTACTTCACTCGCAAGCTAAAAATGCTAACATTAAATAAACATGAGAGCTAGCGACAATTGTATGAAATGAGTTACTCGCTAACTCTTGCTGCTATAATGTATGACATCAAACCAACTCGAGACCTTGCGACCAAACCAATTTCATTAACAATCTCCAGCTCAGTAATGTAAAATGCTAACACCCAAAAAGCTAGAGACCTTGCGATGTAAACCTAAACCAACTTGTCGCCAGCTCGTGGCTTGATCATGTCTTCAGACATTTTACCTCACGAGCTGGCAATAACCACAAAAATTAACCACAAACTATCTGGTCGCTAGCTCGCAGCCTAAAAATGCTAACATTAAACAAACATGAGAGCTAGTGACAACTGTGGTGGCAAGCTAATATGTATGAGGAATTTTTAAGGCTTGGATGCCGACTCATTCCTGAGGGACTAGTTTTAAGGTTTCTCCTGAGTCGAGGTTGATTAGACAAGCGAGGATGACAATTTTAGAGGCATAAAAGGATTGGATAGCTTCTGAATTAGGGATGGAAGATCATGGATTTCTCTAAGAAATCAGAGCTCGGGTTGCTTATTGTCAGGGATTTTGAAATAGAATTTGTCCAATCAAGGAAGAATAAAATCGTTCACAAAAGATGAGCCTTAGCAGGATGCAGTGGATTTGATAGGCATTACTCATGTTTTTTTTTTTTTAATAAAAGTAGCCAAGCCACTAAACTTTTTTATTAATTTTAGAAAATTTTACAATGGGTTCAAAAGGTATACCGGCAAGAAAGAACCCGCAAGAAAAACTCTGGTTTTCACCTTAAATAAAGAACTAAACTACCCTTACAAAATAACTGGATCCAGCTGATCCACAATCCCACCCATACCCATACAATTGACCTATATACAGAGGTCCCATAGGAAATATCCAGATACAAAGAACCTCAACTGATTATATACTCAGTTGGTTACAAAATGAAGAGTTGAACTCCAAAAAAAGTTTCCTCAAGAAGATCTAGGAGCCCATTAGTTGTTATCAATTGGGGAGCAGCAACAAGTTACAAAATGTGGATATCATAAAAATTATCTCCTCAAGAAGATCATGCAGAGACACCAAGGAGCCCATAAATGTGAACCAAAGGGGAGCCAAAACTGAAATAGACCAATTATATCCAACTCCAAAAATTTGAGCCAATGAGAACTATCCAAAAATCTGCACCATAGTGCAATGTGGCTTCCAATTCCACCATCCCATAGACAGCCTGCCAAAAAAGAGTAAGAGATACTTGCAAAAAACATGTAATCAATTAGCCATAAACCAATTACTTGAGCTTTCCACTGGTGGAGTAGGTCAAGCATCATGAGAAACACGAGCTTGTATAGGGACCGTAGGGAGAGGAGTAGCAGATGAAACAAAACATAAATTAATCAGAGCATGAAGGCTAATTAACACATCTCATGCCCTAGTCAAAACTTGGGGAGAGATGAACTCAAGCAACCTCTCCACAACTTTTAATGCTTCATCAATAGTATTGCAAATCAAGCCCATTCTAATTTCAAAAAGCAATTCTCTACAATATCCATTCTCCAAAAGATCTTGAACAGAAAGGAAACCCCCATAAGGAAGAGTACCCATATCAAAATTATAGCTATCCAAAGCTGACCCAAGATAATGCATATCAAGCAATGGAGGGGCCATAAATTTTGATGCAATAAGTTGGAGCAGAGTCTTATCCCATAAAAGATCATAACATATAGTAAAAGAATGAGACAAAACTTCTGAAGAAGAGATAAAAGAAGGAGAGAGCAACCAATGATTCCCCACCACCCTGCAAATTTCAGACTAATTATGCAAAACAAAAACTCTCCCAAGCTTCTTAGAATCATACCCATAATTATCAATAATGTCTACCTCTAGAGAAACTAATGAAACATGATAAATCGGAAGTGTAATAGACATGAGAGATAGTTACCTTCGATGCAAATAACAAATGAATTATGCACCAAAAATCAATATATAGTCAAAGAAAAAAAGAAACTAAAACCTAAATTAATTTACCACCTTTCATAATAATGAATGATCCATTCATGTGAAAAGCCAAGTATCCAAGAAAAACATTCCAAGTGATGCATCTCGGTCAATCCAAATTAAGCCAAAAAACCTATAATAATTAACCACCTTACATAATAATGAATGATCCGCTCATGTGAAAAGCCAAGTATCCAAAAAATCATTCCAAGAGATGCATCTCGGCTGATCCACATTAAGCCAACAAATAAATAATGATTATACCTCATTATCACCACTGTGAGAAGTACCAAAATATCACCACCGAAGCTAAAAAATAGTACAACAATAATCATAATATGAAAGGACTGAGCACGTCACAATTATCGAGCCACAAAATGAAAACCCCTCGTGTGAGAACAACTTGAAAAAGCTTTAAGAGAAAAACAATATCAAAACCAAGCCGCCACTCTTAAAGACTTTAGAAGTAAAAAAGAACAAAATAGAGCTGCCACTCTAAAGGCCAATAAACATAGCCACCCTTATTGCCTATGACAGCTCGAAACCAAGCTATATTTATGAGAACAAATTCCCACATACAGAGCCACATTGCCAGCTAGACATAAACAATAAACATGCCTACCCTGATAGCAAAAGAGAGTCAACTTTAAAAAATGAGATACCAAGAAAACCTCATATCATTGCAAGTATTCCAAAACTGAAACAGGAATTTCAACAGAACTTACATCACGTAGATTAGCATTACTGTCAATAGCGAGATTAGCCAAAAAATCTACTACTCTATTTATCTCTCTACAACAATGAGTATTGAAGAAAGAAACAAAGAATTTCAATTGCTAGAGAATATGATCAAGAAGATATTACAATTGCCAACAATGAGAGTTCCATTTTAATACACTCTTAATGATCACCAATGAATCCCCCTCAATAATGAGGTCTTTAATTCTTAGGGAAATAGCCAACTCCAAACCCAAAGACAAAGCCTTAAATTCAGCAAAATTATTAGTTTGAATACCAATTGCATGACACCTAGCATGAATAATGTGAGTATGATGGTCAAAAATCAGCATACCTACCCCAGCCAAACCAGGATTTCCATGAGAGGCTCCATCAAAGTTCAACTTAAACTTACCAAGAGGCAGGGGTTTCCAAGAGGCCAACTTTCTTTTGTTTAAGGCGTCACCCTTTTTCAAAATTGATCCATGAGAGGAAAGGATAGATAACATTCTCCAAACTCTAGTCACCCTACTATCCCAATGTGAGAAGGATGTGAGGTTTTCCAAATTCCTGCTTATATGAGACAAAGCAACCTCAGAAATGGGTGATTCAATTTTCAGTAAGACCTCTAGAAGAGAAGAGCTAGTATTTCTAAAGATCCTGCTATTACGCTCTAACCAAATATTCCAGATTAAAATAAATGGAGAAATAACTCATAACATGCATAAAAGGATGAAGTGAACAAAAGTGGTCAAGAACTAAAGAAGGTAATCAGATCTTTTCCCATAACAAATGCCAAATTCAATTTATCAAACAACCACTGCCAACATTGATATGTAAAGTCGCAGTGCAGAAAAAGATGGGAAGAGGATTCCAAGTTTTTATGACATAACACACATGTGAAGGCAACAGTGATACCCAGCCTATCCAATCTCATTCCTGTAAGAACCCTATCTTGAAATGCCAACCAGGAAAAAGCACCACCTTTTGGCAAGCAGGCCAACTATTAGAAAAGCTTATAAGGTGAAGAAGGAAGACCATTCTTTCTCATAAGGGAATTATAACCATCCCTCACCGTATAGTTGCTAGAAATATTCTTTGTCCAAACTAGTTCGTCCTCATAGTCAGAGAGAATAACCACCCTCTCACTCAAGGCCTTGGTATACTACAATTTCAGATCATGATCAATATCCAAAAATTCAATCGATTTCCATTTAGCCAACCTCACATTTCCACTATGTATTATGTCAAAATAATCTGCCACAAAGGTTCCCCAAAGGGAAGAAAGATTAGATATCAGAGGAGACCAATTCCTTAGGCTTCATAATGGAGGGTGGCCATTCCACCTTTCTTCCCAAAATCTAACCTTTGTGCCTTTATGGACAATCCATAAGAGATTAGGAAAAATAATAGATCTGCATTTACATATGAAGTTCCACATAACTGATCCTGAAGGTAAATTAGAAATCTAAAAAATATACTCCCTAGGACCATTATTAAGATACTTATCAAACATAATTTGTGCCCATAAAGAACTAGACTTCTCGTACAAATTTCAAACCAATTTAGCCCCTAAAGCCAGATTTTGCTTTTCCAGATTTTTGATCCCTGTACCCCCTAAGTCCTTAGAAAATGAACTTTATCCCAGGCGGCCACCAGAGGAAGTTTATTTCTCCCATCTTTATTGCTACTCCAGAGAAAGGAGCTAAGAGTAGCCTGTAAGCTTACCAACACATCCTTTGGAGATTTTAACATTGACATGAGATAAATAGGAACTGCATTCAACACAGACCTGATGAGAACAATTCTCCCAGCTAGACTCAACCATCTATGATTCCAAGAAAGAATTCTCTTTGAGATGACAGAAATGATTTTATCCCAAATGCTTAAATTATCCTGTTTGATAAAGAAAGGTATACCCAAATAAGTGCATGGAAGAATGCTAGGCTCAAAACCCCAAAAAGACAATTATCTATTTTGGATTAATTGTGGGGTGTTTAGAAAGAAGATTTTTGACTTCTCAGTATTCACTTTTTGTCCTGAAAAAGAAGCATAATTTTGGACAACTTCTTTAATGACTAAAGCTTCCCGCATAGATGCTTGACCAAATAACAAGGTATCATTTGCAAATAGGCAGTGTGATATAGATCCCGGTACTCTTGGGATTTTCACCCCTAACCAAAGTTCTTACAATTTCGCAGCCTTAATAGTCCAGCTAAAAGTATAAACAGAAACAGGGAAAGAGAATCTCCCTGTCTTAAACCTCGAGAGGAGGAAAAAAATCCACAAGGGGATCTTTTAATTAAAATCGAGAACCTTGCAGAATAGATACAAGCATTAATCCATTTTATCCAAGCCCTAGAGAAGCCTAATCTTTCCAAAACAAGACCTAAAGCCCTCCATTCCACTCTATCATAAGCCTTCATCATGTCTAACTTTAAGATCATGGTTGGGGATCTCTAAATAGAGATAGAATGTAGAACCTCATGAGCCACAATAGCTCCCTTCGGTGTTTCCATGTTTGGTACAAAACCACCTTGTTCCACCGAAATTAGTTTAGGAAGGATTTTGGATAGCCGAATGGATATTGCCTTAGTGAAAATCTTATATAAAGTATTACATAGAGCAATAGGGAAAAAATCAGCAAAATATTTAACAATCTCCTTTTTCAGAATAATAGCAACCTTCATGGTATTGAGTTCCTTCAAAATTGACCTATTTCTCCTACTTTATTCAAGAGCTAGAAGTAGATCCTTACCCACAAAATCCCAACACTTCTGAAAAAATAAAGGAGTGAACCCATCCGAACCCGGAGCCTTATTAGGACCCATAGAAAAAACTACCAATCTAACTTCTTCAAGGGAAAAAGGAGACATCAACAACCTGTTGTCCTCAATAGAAACTAAAGATGGTATATCAGAAATAAAATCATCTTTAAAATTGCCACCTTCAGAAGATAGTTGTGCCACCGCAACAATCTCCTCAGGCTCTATAAGAAAATTCACTAAAGAATCCTCTATACAATAAATCTTGTTCCTACTCCTTTTTAATTTAGTAGAAGAGTGAAAGAAATTGGTATTTCTATCCCCATCAGACAACCATACCTCTCTAGACTTTTGTCTCCAAAATATCTCTTCCCTAGCTAGAATCTCTTCAAGTTCTATCCTTAAAGACTTTAACTCATCAAAAACCTGGGGACCCATACCATGATCAAGAACATTCTTATTAAGAGTTTCAATCATATCTTGAATTCTCTATTTTTCATGAAAAATGTTTTTAAAATGTGAAATATTCCATTCTTTAATGTTCAATTTTAAGAACTTTATCTTCTTGACAAGCTGAAACATGCGAGACCCTGAACAGAAGGGAGCGGACTCCCACCATTTTCTAAGGAGAGGTAAGAAGGAGCCATCCCTGAACCACATAGGCTCAAATTTTAAAGGAGACCGAAAGGGAGCCTTGTCTTCCAAAATACAAAGAGAAATCGGAAAATGATCAGATCCTGACATAGGCAAAATGGAGGAAAAAAACTCAAGGTCCGACTACAACCAATTTTCTGAAAGTAAGAACCGATCTAACCTTTCTGCTATTTGTGAGAAATCCCTTCTCATATTTGTCCAAGTAAAAATCCCATTTTGAGATTTTCAATCAAAAAGACCCATATGAAGAATGAAATTCCCAAAATCCTCCATGATTCTTTTGTTTGGAAAAATCCCTCCACTTTTTTCACTAGGATCCAATATAGCATTAAACTCTTATCCAAAAACAACAAGGGACCCCTATCTCAGAGGAGAAGCCACCCTAATCAAGTCCCTCCATAACTTCTTTTTTCCCTGAATCCCAGAAGGAGCATAAATATTGAACAGCTAGACCTTAACCCTTGAAACTTTACTGGTAACCAAGAACAACATCCAATGTACTGCTGAAGAGACCAATTGCACCTCAACATTATAAGTATTCCATAATAAAGCTAAGCCCCTAGAAGCACTAGAAGAAGAACAAGATAGAGAGTTCCACTTTTTCCAAGATGAAAAAAGCACATTAGCAGACTCTTTAGACAATTTTGTTTCCTACAACATAACCAAATCACACTTGATTAAATCCAATTGAAACTTAATCAAATGTCTCTTGTTAGGGGCATTTAAGCCCCTAACATTCCAAGATATAAGTTTCATTGATCTTGAGGGGAGGTCAAAAATCCCCTCTTCTCAGTATCTAGAGACTTAGTGAAATCTCCATAGCACTTCTGCAAATTCTTCTTAACAGCCCCAAACCTAGTCACAAGAGAACTACTCAAATGTAGCTTACCCTTTTTCCAGTTACCTAAGGAGAATGACTTCTTCCCCTTATCAAATCCAGGGGAAAGGGACAAAGTCTTCTGTATCCCAACATCAATCTCTAATTTAGTTTGAGCATTTTTAGGAGGCCTACCTCTCCTAGGAGAACCTAAAGGAGGGGACAAAACCAAAGTGGTTTGAATAATTGGCAAGTCTTTAACATTTTGTGGTGGGGAAAAAATAGTCAGCTTGTCAGTCAATCCCAAATCTTTAGTAGCCAAAATATTAAAAGGATTTGAAGTTGTAACAATAGGAAGAGAGGACTTAATTTCACCTAAATCACTATCAATAGAGCAAATAACCCTATCTATCGCCTCCATCCCACCTTGGGGGGCATGATTATTTAGAATCTCGTTCACCTATTGTACTAACTTTATATCAGACACAACTACTTTGGGTAACTCATTAAAACCTAGATTTAATTCCTTATCTAGGGTTTTTGGACCGAGATTAGAAGTGTTAGAAGCTAAAAGTTTGATTTGAGCAATCAAGACAGTCTCAGATGGAATCTCTACTTCATAAGCCTTGCCAAAATTACCTATTTTAGAGGTATCTAAGGCTATTGATTCGAAAGGAGAGGCAACAGTCTTTTTAGAATTGTCAATAACACCCAGAGAATTTTAAATAATATCAGAATCCCTCCTAATAAAGTTTGAAATTGGCTCTGAAATTTTTATTGATTTATTAATGGAAGGAGAAACACTAACCTGATTAGAATTCAATTGAAAAGAAGCATCATCTTTATTCAAATTTTTCCCATTACTATCAATAATCTGCTAAGACAGTAACATAGTGTTAGCATTCACATCTATTGGACCCATCACCTGATGATTCTTCTTAAAATCCATAAAAAGTGGGGCATCTAAAATAAGGGGAGATTTCAAAAGCTCAGATTCCAGTTTCTCTATATTTTGATGCCAAATCCCATCATGAGACTTGATATTACAAGTACGGGGATGCACAGTTTCGGGATTGAGTAATACACAGATTTTTACCAAAACCTCCCCCTCCACAAAATCCAAATTAGATGTGACAAAAGTACCAAATGAATTGCCAATTTGTTGCAGAACATCAGGATCCATGAATTCAAAGGGAAGTTTAGGTAACCCAAACCAAAAGGGAGAAAATTTACTATTTGACCAAGAAGGAACATATAAAGGCTTCCAGGCAATAACTAAAAGAAAGTGCTTCCCAAACCAGTGGTGAGGAGAATCCAAAACCCTATCCCGAATCACAGGAGAATCGAAAACAATAATAAATAAATTTGATGAAAGGAGCTAAAAATAATGAATATTTGCCCAACATTTCTGTAACTTAGTAAAAAGTTTGGACAAACAGATCTGATCCCCCTAGAGTTCCCCAATAATAGCATTCAAATGAAGGAAATAAGACTTTTTATCAACATAAGATCTGAGGAGATCAATGCAAGGAATCGATACCCAAACTTGAGATGGAGGATCACTAGAATCACATACCTTATCCTTTATGGGGCTAGCGTCCTTAGGTTTTTAATTTACCTGGCCGATCGCTTGAGTCACAGAAATAGAAACCCTAGTCTCCCTCTCATTGTTACCCATTTTGCCAGGTACCATTGTCGAAACCCTAGCTTCTTTCTCCACACCTTGAGATCCAACCACCTGTGCAAATGAATGATTCTTTCCATAGACAGATCCCCATTTCAAATTTGGATTCCACTATTGCTGCCCTTGTTCCCCATGAAAATCAGAGCACCGAGTGTAATTAGCCCAAGAAATTGCCTTCGAGGAATGTGACGGTGATGTTTAAAAAACCCCTGAAAGTATCTAGACACCAGCCTGAACCATCTCCTACGAGCTAGCTTCGAAGATGAAACCGCCTTGTCCTCCCACCTTCCTTTGGTAAAAACCCATTGCGGGGTATGAGGCAGATCATCCCATGTGACATCTGCCCAAACCCCTAGTCGCCGGTTGTCACCCATAACACTGAAAAATTTTAGATCTCCTTAAAAAAATCGAGCAAATGTTACATATTTTATAGGCATTACTCATGTTGGAAAACACCAAAATGATAATTTTTCACATGAATGAGCATCATCAAATGAAGTGTTAAAAGGTTATAAATACAATGGAGTGGTGACTTAATTAGTAGAAGAGAAGAGAAACCTTTTTCATTTTCTGAGAATGGTTTTTTCCTCAGAAAGGAAGATGATGTTTGAGCAGGATCGTGCATGGAGTTGTTGTGTTCTTTGTGATACCGAATGGGTTCTTTTTGGTTTTCTCCTATGTGAGTCTATTTATTGTCAGAGGGGTTGTGAAAGTGAGAAGGACTACCAGAGGGGGTGTGAAAGCCTTTTCTTATCAAGAAAGGCCAAGCATAGCACATCCTTTGCTTCTACTGTGCCACAGGATGGCAGGGGGTTTGAAGAAGGATCTCGCATAGGAATGAAAGAAGGATTTTTTTATGTGGGGAGTGGCAGCAAGTCATCTTTGTGATGACATGGAAGCTGCAACCCCTCCCCAATATATTACATTTACCCTAAAGCTCCTCTTTCCACTTTCCCTAATCGTGGGCATGAAGGCTCGAGCTCCTCTTTCCATTTTCTTTGTTCCTGCGCATGAAGGATTCCTTCTCTATTTGGAAACAATCTGTTGGACAAAAGATAACATCTCACATTCCATCCAAAGGCATCAGGGTGATAATGGCATGGCTCAAGCAGCTTTGCAAGTTGTATAGTCATTGGGGTTCCTTTTCTAGTTCCAATAGTCATTCTAGACTCTAGGTGAAGGGAGCAAGTTGTATAGTCATTTACAGAGCAAATGGAAAGAATTTAGTGTCAAGCTTTGTGTAGGTTCTTGAAGGACTAAGGAGTTATATATAAATTTATTTTGTGACGGTCGATAGAAGTAGTAATTTTATTCAATAGAAGTTAAATTATGATCTATTTCTCTCCAATGTATAATTCTATCTCTTTCAAATGATCAAAATCATGAGTTTTAACTTTTTTCATTTGTTGCATTGTTATGGTGTATGTAATTTTTCATTTAATGCTTCCTATTATGCCCAGTAATGAAATTTTTTTGTTAGTCTGGAATCATATTAAGGATTCACCTCATTGTAATTGGTGGGCGGATTATAGGTACGAGTAAATGCCAACTTTATGGACAAGGGAAAACATGTACATGATAGTCATGGAACACCTCCATATATATTACATAAACATCCATAGCATATAAAATCATAAGAGTGTTAAGAATGAAAGTATCAAACACCACAATAGATAGGAATACAACATAATTAGTAAAACATGCATGCAATTCAATTAAAGGTTTAAGGGAATATCTTTTTGAGGATCCAATTCCATGATAGATGTTATAGACAAATCACAATTTCATAATCAAAGGCAAACAAGAAAACATATTCACCCACAATGAATCAACTATTATAATTGGAAGGTCACTTCACCAAGTCAACATCAAGACAACAGACCAGTGCGTTATCCTAGGGCATAGAGTCACTTACAATTCAAAGATAACCTGATAATAAACTTCAATAAGATTTATTTGCAAATAAATAGGAATGAATATGCCATTGCATACACAACCCAAATTCATACATAAACTGAAAAACCCTTGACCATTTAATTCACAGTGAGAACATAAATTCAACACAAAGACAATTATGTGAAGATCTCAAACTACAAATGATATTGATATTATAATCATAATGATATCAGAAAGTAAATTCAAAATGTGATTCAGCTATGCACTTATCAAATTCTTGAATAGTTGAACTTTTATAACTATATAAGAGTTTTCAACAACAATAAAAGTGGCCAACTGGCCATCCCTCTCTACCAATCAAAAAGAAAAAGTGGTCATCCCTCTCAAATTAATTTTGGAATCCTTTTATAAGATGAGGATTCAACAAGCTTAGAATTACTATGAGGAATCTTGGGTAGCAGCCTCAACCTGACATTTCTTCTTTTGCTTTAGCATGGCTTGCCACCTGTCCACCTCTTTGTCTATTGGCCAACTGAATGCCTTTACCTCTTCCAACTTTTCAACTGAATCTATCCATTTGGCATCTGTATCTACTGTGGCCTCAACAATAAACTAGGCATGGTCAACCTCAACCTTGAACAATGAATCAAGCATACCGTTAAGGAAATCAGCATCAACCTGTTCATCTATATGCTTGATTATCTCCAGAATCAAATCAAATTCGCTAGTCCAATCAGAAACTAATTTCAAATCTCCATTACTACCATAAATTGAAGACACCAATTTACCATAACCTTCCCCAAATGTGCAATCTTTCATTTATAAGCACATCCTTTCCTGTGAAAAATGCATAAGCTCCATTCATTACCTCCACCATGTCTTTAGTGTCACTAATCTTGGGAGGGAACTTGTCACTATACATCATTGCAATATTTAGCTTATCCATTAATCTGCTTCTTCCTGACCAAACATTGAACAAAGGTCCAAGAAAAGTGACAGCCTTAGAGGATGTTTTACTTGCCTCTTTCAAAGAAATGTGCAAATTATGCACTACCATCAATTTTCCTTTCAATACATTAATCCTGTGTTTCAGAATTCCTGACACAATAGAGATAGACTTGACATTTTGTTCCTTTCCAAGCTTTTCAATTTTCTCTGTGTATTCCTTCATTTTTGCTGTCACATTAGCTGATATTTCTTGTACTTGTTATGTAATATATGTTGGAGGGGGCTCATTTGCATTTTTTTATTTCAACTCCACTAACTCTTCCTCTAAAGCGCCCTTCTTCATTAGTGTCTTTTCATATTTTTTAGATAATGCAATCAATTTGCTATATGTTTTTGCATATCTTCTTGACAAATCCTTTGTTTTTGATAAATTCATGAAAGAAACTTGAGTAAAAAATGAGGCAATCTTCATGTCAGTTGTGTTCTGCAAATTCCAGATCATTATGTCAGCTTTCTTTTCTACTTGGATATTTAGAAGGTGGGGATTTTGAGTGGAAGGGGCCAAAGACCAAGCAACAAGTGTCTTTGACTTAGGATTAAATCTTAATCCTCTTATACATCTCCAATTTCAAATTCAGTTTTAAACATTGGGTCCTCTTGCTTCCTAATGTGATCGATAATAAAAATAGATTGGATATCCCAGATAGGCATCATAATCATAACAATACTCTTAATCAATTGTCCTGCCTGTTCCACAGATATTTGTTCCCTGTCAGGATCATATTCCTGCAGTGCCTTGATGATCTCCTCTTTGTTTTCTACATTTCCTTCCTCTATGATTAGATTTTATCTTAATTGATTTTGTTTCAACCTTGTCAATAAACTTTTAAATTCATCTGACATAATAAAGTCATCATCTTTCATGAACTCATTGTCATCTTTCATGAACTCATTTGACAACATCACATGCTCATCAAATCCTTGAGCAAGGGCTTTGTTTGTTTCTCCCTATTCTTCATTATGCCCTGTTTCTTTTAGATGTGTCCTTATTTGATGAAAGTAGTGTCCTTGTTCTATAACAATTGCTCTAGCAGGGTCTCTCCTCACAATTGTACTGACCTCTTTGGTTTTTTGTTTCTTTATAGCTGGCACTCGGGTAGATTGAACTTCATCCCCACTCTCTACATCATCAACAGACACACTAAGTGGCCTTTTGCCATGTGAAGAATGTCCATCTTGGGGGTCTTTCTACTGAGCAACCACTTCTGGAATTTGAGGCATTTATTCCATTAGAGTTTCATATAAACTCAGCATTTTGTTAATCCTCTCCAGGTACGGGTTATCCGAGCAAAAACCTAAGAAACTAGGGTTAGTAGCCTTCAATTTTGCTTCAACTCTCATCAATTTTTTCCATTTTCTTCTCCTTTCTTGTACTTCCTCTTTTCTCAACAAATTTCTAACCACATCTTCATCATCCAATGGTTCATGGTCCTTTATTGTGGCCCAAGGTGTCATTTTTGGCAATGCACGTTTTATAAATTGTTTACGATCACAACATCTAGACACATCATTAACCAACCTATACTATTTAGTGAAATTGTTTACTTCATCAAAGGAACTCCTACCAATGGTAAAATTAGATGCAACCCAAAGCCTAGGAAGAAGGGAACCCTTCTTGTGTCTGTCAAGGTATTATTTTTCAACTAGGGTCAATTGCCAAATATACTCCATAAAAGTAATCCTAATTGGAACAAATTTTGGTAAAATATGGGGAGGTTGAGGACACCCATAGACTCTGATCACAATAAAGTTATCAAAAAAGAAAAATTCCCCCCAGTTATGTGAAATAGACCATTTTGGAACATATTGGTAAGGTCTCAAAACTCTCCTAACATTAATTGACAATCGTTCCCTATTTATTCCTAGCATTTCTATAATTGGCAAAAAAATCCAATTTTCAAAGAAAAGGAAAGAAGAATGGGGAGAACTATTGTCCCAAACCTAGGTCCATCTTTATATTGGCATTAAGACACCCAATTCTTCTCTAAAAAGATCCAATTCTTTATCCATTAACTCAACATTATAGAACAAGATTAAATTCATCAGCAATGAATAATGCTTGAATGTAGGGATGGGTGCACCACTATGAATTTCAATTAGACCATTATGAATGTGTTCAACCACATAGCCCACATAATCATAATCTTTGTTAACATGTGGGTGTTGAATTTCCATAGCCATCATCAGTAATTCAGCTGACACTGTTGAATCTCCATCAAAACCCAACACTCTACATAATCCATAGATTGTACAATGCATATAATGGTGTAAAGGTGTGATGTCAAATGGTGGTTGGATACTATCTAGAATTATAATCGGTTTTCTATTCACCCTAGGCATGTATCTAGGCATTGCATGCTTCTTGATAACACCTTTGTATTTGTCATAATCCTCTGCAATCCACTCCAAATCTATAGCTGTACATGCAGCACTAGTAATTTGGAAAGCTTCAACAAAGCTATCTCTATTAATTGAAACTAGGGTAGATTGGTTCTTTCTTCTAATTACCCTAGATACTGGGTAATAGCGTTTGGCCAACTCTTTGATCAAATCCACATCAACATACACATCTGGCACAATTAACTTTCCCATATTTAAATCCCAAGGGTTTGACATCGGGACACCCTTAACCCTATGTTCCCAAGAATTATGAAACAGAGAAAAACCAGTCATATGAAGTGTGGTTGGGTTTCTACATTGGCTCCATAAATATTTCCATGCCAAATCATTTATATTCAAAGCAACAGAAGTCCCTAGCAGCAAATCTACAAATTCTTCTTTGTATTTCTTAATCGCCTTTTCCTTAGTGGGCTTGGGCTTGGAACCATTAGGTCCTCCACTTGTCATGGGCTTGGGCTTGGAACCTTCAGTTCCACTCGTCGCCTTGCTCATTTTAGCTGCCGGAGAAAAACTTAACCAATTTTTTGAAATTTTCCCACACCCAACACTCTGAATTCTCCAACATTGTTGAATAGCTCAATTCATTGGATTTCCTCGAAGATAGAGTGAATTAATGCAATTATACAAAATATTGGCTCGATCATGCAATTTATGGTATTTGGGCATTGTCACTTCTCTCAAGTCTCATTAATTGCCACACTTGCAAGAACTAGCTACTATGGCATTAATTCAAAGCTAAAGTGCTTGAGTGAAATTTGAATTCATGCCCTTCTATTTGATTGGTGATTGCCATTCAAAACTTTTACACAACCCGACAAATAAGTCCACGTGTCAATCCCCATCTTTAATCACACACTCGCAACCGGTTATAACAATTTGGAAAGTAACAGGTGAGTTAGCAACAATGCTACCAAATCCTATTAATCGCAAGATCACAACCCCTTTTATGAATCCTCAAAGAATCTCGCGAGTGAGCGACAGTCGCTGATCTTCATCAAGCCCTTTAGTCACAACCTCGCAACAATATTTGTAATATTCTTTCTTTACCTGCGAGCTGGCAACCACTGCAAATCTAACAAAACAACTTATTTCATTGCAAGCTCGCAACTCAAAACTTAACTTGACTTAAACGGTTAAACCCTTGTGATCCCGCGACAACATGACACTTAACCGCCATTGCATGCTCGCAACACTTTTTGACTTAAGACTTACGAACCCGTGAGCATACGATGACCACAAAATCTAACCAAAACTTACATGTTGCTAGATCGCAACATAAAATGTTAAACAACTTCAAAACGTACAAGCAAGCGACGTAAGAAACTAAGCAGCGATACCAACCACATCGCATGATCGCAAATTAAATTGACTTAAGCATAAACACCTCGCGACCTTGCAATAACATAAAATCACACCCAATCGCAATCTCGCAACAAAAAATGGTCAAGTGCAAACCATCTTACGAGGCAGTGACAACTAAAATCTCCCAGTACTCGCAAGCTTGCGACTTAAACTGACTTCATGATAAAGGACTTGCAAGCTAGCGATAACCATAAAATCTCAAAAAAATTTATCTCTTGACCATAGCGACCCAACGAGTACCAACAAAAATTGATGTTTTATGTTAATTACCATCATAAACAGGCGTGAGTAGTGGCACATAAACCATTAATGAGTAATGACTCACTCGCTAACTCTCGCAGCTATAATGCATGGCATCAAACCAATTCGAGACCTGGCGACCAAAGTAATTTCATTAACAGTCTCCAACTTGCTAACATAAAATGCTAACACTCAAAAAACTAGGGACCTCATGATTTAAACCCAAACCAACACTCGCTAACTCACCACTTAAATTGTTAAACATGAAATTTATCTGCGAGTTAGAGATAAAACATTAAACATGTCTCATTGTCTGACCAACCATTTGACCACACTTGACGTTGACATGGACAAATAAAGAGAGGACAACTCAGATTTTCAACGCATGACAATTTCGGTTTACTAGCCAACTAAGACAAAAAACAAACACAAAACCCTAATCGCCATGAACATCATGTTAAGAATTTAATGTAGAATAGACGTAGAAAGGTTCTAACAGTTATGCAATATGATTCATTTTATGGATCTTGTGACACAAATTGTTGCATTTCATGTTCAACATAATGTGGAACCAATTTACTAATAATTCAATTGCTTACTAATAATTTAGAAAATAAATTCTAATTGTTTACTAATAATTCAAATTCACAATTAAAAATATGAAATAAGTATCCATTCTGACTGACAAATTCAAGGAATACAATATCAAAAATCATCAATGACAATTGTAGTATTGCAAATTGAAATTGTAATATGACTCAAGAACTGTAGTATAATTATAAATACCTATAAACTGACTACTAATTCACTTCAGTGACTCATTCTGAGGCTTCTATATCCCAAATGGACTCAAGATCTGAAAACTAACTAGTACTAACAAGTTCATCTTCATTCTGAGTCGGGTATTCAAAAATTTCTTCATCTTCATGCTGACTTTGAGTCTGCAATCCATCATTTGTCTCAGCACTAGCACTAGCAGCAACACCACTAGCTTTTAAAGTGTTGCACAACCCTCATCTTTCACGCATGGAATCCCAGATTGCTAGTGCCCTATCATATGAAAAATCTCTAACATTATACTGAGTTACAAACAACCTCAAGAAAGTTTCCAAATTTTTGTCTAATTTGTTTCTGATCTTTGATTTCAAAATCCCTAATGCACTAAAAACTCTCTCATCTTCCACTGACCTCAATATCATTGTTTAACATAAATCAACAAGTTTCAAATATTCTAGTATTGCAGTATGCAATGCTTCACTTTGATCTATCCTTTTCCAAAGCCTTGTGATTGATCCAGGTTCAAATGGATTCTCCAGGTCAACCAACTGCTATTTCATAAACAATGCAAAGTGTTTACATTGTTTTTCAAGATGATCTGAATTTAAAATTCCTTCTATTGGTTGTCCATTGCAATATACATCTTTTGTGAATGTCAATATCAATTCCTCTAGTTTTTTATGAAACATCTTTGCGGCATTTGGATTATCTCCAACTGAATGCCAAAATTGAGGATACACACAACCCATGGCTTCAAGTATTTCTTCTTGAGGGAATATTTCATGAATCTCAGTTGAAAGTTCATATGCAATAGACTTCAAATTATCACTAACAAATTTAACAATCCTGTCAAAATATTCCTTTTTAACTCGTAGTGCTCTGTCTCGCTTGCCCATCTTAGATTGGTGCATCGGTATCTAAAATCCTTTTACAAAGACACATAACTCATTTTTTGTATTGAAATTTTAAAAAAATTTAGCATGATTCAAATTTGTAATTATCTGCCACCTAAAAAAATTTGGGCTTCGCCCTATTAGATCTGAATATAGACCATCCAGGCTCAAGCATGTCATTTTATGTAAAGTGATATACTCATTGATATACATAGTTCTGTCCTGAGCTTTCTTAACAAGTTTGTTCATTGAATCCAGCATGGGGAGAAGACTAACTAAGTTAACAGAGTCTATATATCACTTAACTTATGTAAGAGATCAAGAGCTTTGTCTACTGTAAGGCATTGCTCATACATTAGTCTGATCAAGGATTGATATTCTGTTAGAACTTGTTCCGCTGGTCCATGCAAGGAGATCCATCTGGTCTCAACATCCCTGAGAAGCTTGTTTCCTACTATTACTCCCTCAGCAAAAGTCTAAAATTCTGCAAAACATTTAGGACTTCGACAGAAGTATGAGTGGAGCTCATGGACCAAATCTTCAACTTTTGACACTATATGGAAATTACTTACAATTCTATATGTTAAATTCATTTGATGGGCCATGCAGTGAATCCCAACCATGTATGGTGCAATACTAGTTTGTAATCTTGTGCAAAGACCGGCCCTTTGACCTTGCACTACTGCAACTCCAACACACACCAACTTCTTGGCAATTGTCAAGTCATCCATACCAACAATTTCATTCAAAGCTTTCTTAACTTCCAAATATAAATTTTATGTTGTTGAATTGCCCCTCATTTTATGAACACAGAGTAGATAAGCTCGACGGATGTGTTCTTTTATGGTATACACATGCATACAAATCCAAGTAGTGTTATCTACTGCAGTAACTTCATCTCTGGATAATGAAATGAAATTTGACTCTTTTATACTCTCTTATAAATTTTGCTTTTCCACCTCAGTGAGATAGTTTGCCATTTCCCATCCAACGTTTATTGACCAATGTGACATAGGATAGTGAGGAACATTAAAAAAAGATAATAAATTACTAAATTCTAGGAAATATTTCATAGGATGCCCTCTCGACAGAATATGAAAAATAACACTCATCTGAATAGTCTTTGCCAGGTTTGCAGCTTTCGTTGCATGTTCAAGCTCAGCCTTGATTGTATTTCCAAATCCACTATTACTAATCAGTGTCATTTTATGGTTATGCTCATCATATTCCACGACATACTTAACATGAAGACATTCTTCCTTTGATTTCCATCTTACTAATGGTGTTTCCTTTCCGTCTATGATCTGTTTTTCATAAACCTTACCAATATGTTTTTCTATGATGTCAAGCTTTAGATGCATCTTCTTCTCTCTTTTAGTTTTCCAGCTACAAATCGTACACCTACATTCTATTGGTTGTTCATCATTGTTTGGGACTGGATCAATGAATGGGTACTTTGCTACCCAATCAATCTTAAAACTTCTTGTCATCTCCCACTCTCGCCACAGTTTTACTTTCCTTTCCTTTTCTTCCTACCAACATCATCTTTAGTGCTAGCATTTGCATCCGAGTGAATTATGTCATTGTGTGTATCCCTTAGAACATCTTTTGTCATCTTGGTATTGTAATCCTCATTTGATGCATTTAACTCAATGACAATCCCACCTTGTGGTGGTGGTGAGCTACTGTGAATGGCTTCTGCAACTGCAAAAGTTGATGGACCAGAAACTTTGCCAATTCCAAAGAAAGACTTAATGGTAGTATCTTTAAGTTTAAGTTTTGGGCATTTTGATGGCCTCCCAATCCCTTCAGTTTCACCACCCTGAGGAGTCTTAGCCATGTCTGACATCCCAATCCCTTCACCATTGTGAAGAGTCTCAGTCTCACCCTTGTCTGACATCCCAGTCCCTTCACCACTGTGAGGAGTCTCAGTCTCACCCTTGTTTGACATCTCAATCCCTTCACCACCCTGAGGAGTCTCACCTATGTCTAACTGTGACATCTTGAGTCTTGACCTCTCACTATGAATTAAAAGTTAAAACTAATACTATCAAGTATGAAGAAATGATTACTCACCTTTATGCCTTCTCAATTCTTTGAATTAGGAATTAGGAATGTCTGGGCCTGTGTTGCAGGATTCTAACCCCAGCCCTCCGCCCTACAATGAACTTCAACGCTCCAACTCAAATTGCGGAATGTGAATCGAGAGCTCCCAAATTTACTAATCAGACACGAACAAATTGTAAGAAAGTCAACGAATGTATTTATAGCAATCCATGATTTTTTTTTGGTGAAGTTGGCCGACGCATGCAATGAACATTTAATTTAAGCGGGGCGAAATGGGTCATCAAATTCTTATAGTATTTTAATTGATATTGGTGAATTTCGCCGACGTGTGCAACAAACATTTAATTTAAGCAGGGTGAAATGGGTCCTCGAATGCTTATAATGTTTTAATTGATATTGGTGAGTTTGGCCGACATGTGCAATGAACATGTAATTTAGCATTGGTGAATTAGGTCCTGGGTACATGGTCATTTTACTATTGCTAGTGAATAACAAAGGTGATCTAATACCCACGTCCGAGTGATCCCAGGTGAATATTATGGGCATGCACATCAAATGGTGTGTTGTCAATGGTAAAGACAGAATACAGGGTACCGTTAACCTCAAAATTCCTGGCGATTTGACCAGCGATGTTGCCCCAGACTATTTGCCATTTCCTCAAAAAAAAACTACTAAAAAATACGCGGAATTTGTCAATTGGTGAAGATTTGCCACTAAAAAACTCTCTGAACCATAGCCTGTGGTAACTACGGATATGGGGGCCACTAGTTGTGTCCTAAAAACAAATAAAGAAAAAGTTTTTTTTTATATATATATTTAACTTTAATTTTGAGTATATTCAAATTTATATAAAATTTGTATTTCTTTAAAAAAATTAGTTTATTAAATAGTATTTATTTATTATTTAATTATTAATTAATATATATAAATAAATATATGTTAATTAATATTTAAGCTTGTTTTATTTATATGCAAGGAAGTTTTAAGTTATTTGGAAAATGATAATCTATTTTAGTCCTTTTTTAAAAAATTTATATTTCCATGTTTGGAAAGTATATATTTGTTTTTGCAAAAGATGATAGTTTATTTATTTCGAGCAAGAATGGAAATCATGATTTTATTTTGAAAAATAAATATCAAATTTTAGTTGATTAATGTATATTTAATTATATCTTTGTATGTTTTGCATATAATTCTAATTATATTAATGTGATTTTGGTTTGAAAATTCATTGTGAAGTATTCATATTATTTTATGATGTAGACTGAATCATAGTTGAGTTAGTAAACCATGGGCAACATGTACCTAGTCAAGGTAGACAAATGGCAATCAAATTTAGATATATTAGAAAACTTGATCGATTGTAATGTTTAAATGATATGGAAGAAGATTGTTATTTCAGATTTATGTCTATGCATGTTTAATATTCTGTATTCGTATTTGATTAAGAAATGGCAAGTCCTTGATTGTGATTGTTGGATATTCTCATATGTTTATTTTTCGCATCTTCTTATGTCCTTGATCTCGATTATTGACTATTTTCATGTGATGGTTTTGTATCTGGTCATGTCTTTTATGTGAGTGTTGGGTGTTGTTATGAGGTTGATTGTAACTGGTCATGTCTCTAGTCAGAGAACTATGAGTCAGTGCACCTCATATGAGGACTTGTTTGGCCAAGTGGATATTCCTACTGTATTGAGATCTGTAACTTGTCTTTGTGTATACCTTGGTTTTAGGGGTTTCTTCTGATTATGTTCTTGTGTCATATGGGAGAGTGGCTTTCGAGTGGGGGTCGCGCACAAAGTGGTTGCAGGGTAACCCATTGAAAGTGTGTCTAAATAAGTAATAACCTAATAGCATATTAGAGAGTTTAGTTAATGAAAAATTAAGTAAGATAATTGTGCCTCACGCATGGGATGAGTGTTAGTACAGACTCAGAATTTAGTGAGAAGGCCTGAAATGGCAAACCAACAACCTTGTCTTCATGAAAGGATGTGTTGGGTCCACATGAGACTTGGATGGGCCAGAGGTTCGAGAAAGGTTGCCAGGGTAACCCAGGAGATGGGGTCAAGACCTATGGAGGTCTACCAAGGTAACCATACCAAGTTATGTGATGACACTTGTCACTTATATTCACTAGTGTGCAATTTGTGTTGTCTTTACTAGGAGCATTATTGTGGAGTCATAGCTGGTTGTTTATGCCCTTGTGAGTACTTGATATTCATGATAGACCATGGGTTTCTTATGATGGGTTGTGAAGACCTAGTCTCGTGGGTGCTCTAGTTTTTCTTTTATATTTTCTTCTTATCATGTTTCAAATGGATCCTTTTCCTTTTTCTGGGACCATTCATGTATCTATTGGACCGATGTGGTCATATGCATTATTTGTTTATGTATGCCTTATTAGTGGGTTTCAATGGATGAGAACCTTTTGTATTCTTCACCCTATTATTTATTACAAGGGTCTTTTATTTGAGCAAACTCGGAGATGTAGCCCACTAGGGGTGAATTCCGATATCATCTTGGTGTTATGTGGTGTTTGTGTTCTTATGTTTCCTTTTTATTTAGCATGTATGGATAGCATTATGGTTAAAATGTATAATATGGATTAGATGATGGTAATCTTAAATGCATGTATGTAGTTATCTTATTAAATGCAATTATATGGATCATGAAGAATGTAGGTTGGTATAATGGAAAGTATTCATTAGTTTTTATCACAATTAAAGTATGTAAGGAAATTAGATGCATGGCATATGTTTTAAAATAATTTTAAACATAAACTATGGTTAAATTATAATAGACGAACTTAATCATGTTATCTATATTTTGAACCTACCGAATGAATTTATCCTTTGTTTAAAGTATTATCATGTCATTAAGTTAATCAACTTAATTGGAATAATTAGCATGCGTTGAGTTAAGTGTTGAATCAAGTAATCACGTTGGGAAACTCTATAGGTGTTAGTTAAGTCTTTCGTTGTGTAATCTGAACTTAGTGATAATTCAATGTATCATTATTTTGTTTTAATTTAAAAAAAATAAAAAAATATTTGCACTCTATTCTTGTGTTTTAGCTTTACCCCTTCGGGGTTTCCTGGTGGGGCATTACATTTCTCCTTGTTCTCCTTAGTATTTTTCTCCTTTTTCATCATATGGTATTGTTGCACCAATAATTGTCTTGTGTATATTGCCATTCCAAGATTCTTCTTCTTTAAATACAACATCTCTACTTACAAGGACTTTCTTGGTTATAGGATTAAACAACTTATATGCCTTAGAATGTTCATCATAGCCAATAAAGATGCATTTTTCACTTTATCATCCAATTTACTTATTGTTTTCTTAGGTGTTTACTAGAGCTATCATTGCAACTCAGGTGGTTGATCATGCATCTTGGTTATACTCCTTTTTAGATTTTGTTGATGAGGATAATTTCATATATGATGATTCTACATATGATGATCACACTTCTTGTGATGATTCATATTTTGAGGAGAACATTGGGTACTTGAACTTGGGGATTCTCACATGTGACCCCATTCTTGAGCCTTGCATTTCATCTCCTCTTATTGATATCATATCACCTATTGCACTTGATCATGCAACTAGTGCAACAATTTTGCCTTCTTGTGATTCAGTGTAGAAGGATATTTTATGTCTTCCAACTTTAGTTTCATGGGATGATTACCTGATAGAAATGACAAGTTTGTTTGTGTAATCCTACATTGTAGATTTGGGAGACATCATTGATTATATTCATCTTCTCTTTGATGAAGATGATCCTTCTTTGATTGTTGCTTGGTAGTGGCTTGGTGAAGATATCTTCTATTTTCTCCTTTGTGCTAACATATTCCAGCACCAATTTCTTCTCTTGAGCTTCTTCTCTAAGATAATGATATTTGATAGATATGTGCTTTGTCTTAGAGTGCATAATAGGATTTTATGAAATATTAATGGCACTAGTATTGTCACAGAATATAGTTACTAGCTCGGTAACTTTCTCATTTATACCTTCCAATAGTTGTTTGATCCATGCAATGTTGGTACAATTCAATGTTGCAGCAACGTATTCAGCTTCTACTGTTGATTGTGAAACACATCCTTGTTTCTTTCTAAGCCAGCTCACTAGTCTTTCTCCTAAAAAGAAATCTCCACCACTTGTGCTTTTTCTATCATCAATGTTGCCTGCCCAATCAGCATCAATACAAAATTGTAAATCAAAATCATTTCCTTTCTGATATACTAAGCCATAATCCTTTGTGCCTTTCAAGTATCTAAAAATTCTTTTGACTGCTATCATGTGTGTTTCCTTAGGATCTGTAGAGAATCTTGCAACTATACCTACTCTATGTGCTATGTCTGGTCTACTGTGAACAACATATTGTTGCTTTCCAATCATGGATTGGTAGAGTATCTCATCAACAGATGCAGATTCATCATTCTTTGATAATTTACAATTGGTAGTCATAGGAGTACTTACTGGTTTTGAATCATCCATTCCAAATTTTTTCAAGATTTCCTTTATGTATTTGGATTGAGTAATGAAAATCTCATTTTTCATTTGCAGTATCTATAAACCTATAAAATACTTTATCTCACTGATTAATGACATCTCAAATTCTTTGCTCATTTCATTTCCAAATTTCTTGCATAAAGAGTCATTTCCACAAAATATAATATCATCAACAAATATGGCTGAGATCAGTATTCCATTTTCATCATTCTTCATGTACATGTTGTTGTTCTCACTTGTCCTTATAAAACCAATCTTAATCAAATAAGAGTGCAATCTTTCATACCATGCTCTTGGTGCTTGTTTCAAACCATATAAAGCTTTGTTCAACTTACATACCTGATCTTTATTATTGTCTTCAACAAATCCTTCAGGTTGTTCAATGAAAACTTCGTCTTCTAATATTCCATTCAGAAATGTAGATTTGACATCCATTTGATATACCTTGAAGTTCTTGAAAGAAGCATAGGCCAACAATGTTCTTACTCCTTCAAGTCTAGCAACAGGTGCAAAAGTTTCACCATAATCAATTCCTTCTTCTTGTGCATAACCTTTGCAAACTAATCTTTCTTTGTTTCGAATGACCTCCCCTTTTTCATTTAGCTTATTTCTGAAAATCCACTTTGTACTGATTACATTTTTGTCCTTTGGTCTTGGGATTAGTGTCCATGTGTCATTCTTCTTGATTTGATCCATCTCTTCTGTCATAGAATTTACCCAATCTTCACTGTTAAATGCCTCTTTTACTATTCTTGGTTCAAATTCAGATATCAAACATGTGTTCTGTCTCAGTTTGTTCCTTGTCATCACTGGATCATCCTTATCTCCTATAATCTGACTTGGTGCATGATGTCTTCTGACATACTTGGCTAATATAGGCTCGGTAGGCTCTGTATGATCTTCTTCATCACTCGGTAACTGGATATTTTCTTCATTTTCTTCAATAGTTTTCTCAATAGGACTTCTCAATTGCACATAGACAAATTCATCATAGTCTTCTGGTTCTTTGGAATTTCCTTCATCATTTCTTTCTACAAATTCATCAATGTTCACATTTGCACTTTCTACTATTTTGTTAGATGATTTGATCAGACATTTAAATGCTTTGCTTCTAGAAGAATATCCTAGAAAGGTTCCTTCTTCACTTTTCTGATCAAACTTGCCATTTCTATCATCTTTATGAACATAGCATCTACTTCCAAAGATTTTAAAATAATTAACATTAGGTTTCTTATCATACTAGATCTCATATGGTGCTTTCAAAGTACCTTTCTTCAATTGAACTCGGTTCAAGGTGTAAACAATTGTGCTTATTGCTTCTCTCCAAAATGTTTGTGGCACCTTCTTCTCAATCATTAGTGTTATAGCACAATCCACAATAGATCTGTTTCTTCTTTCAGCTATTCCATTCTGCTGTGGAGTTCTCGTTGTAGACACTTGTCTTTTAATACCATGATCATTGCAGAATAAGTTGAATTCATCAGATGTGAACTCTCCTCCTCTATCTGATCTAAGACATTTTAGTTGTCTTCCTATTTCATTTTCAACTCTATCCTTGTACCATTTAAACATTTGAAAAGCTTCTAATTTTTCTTTTAAAAACATTACTGACATCATCCTTGAATAGTCATCCACAAATAATATGAAATATTTATCACCATAATAACTTTGAACTTTCATAGGACCACAAAGATCAGTGTGCACTAGATCTAAAATTCCCTTAGAAGTGTAAGACTTACTTGTAAAGATTGATCTTGTCATTTTATCCATCTGGCATCCTCGGCACATAGCATTCTCATGTTTTTCAAGACTCGATAGACCTTTTACTCTGTGCTTCTTACTTATCTTGATCAAGTTATCAAAATTTACATGACGAAACCTCTTATGCCATAGCCAGGTATCATCAATCTTTGCATGAAAACACTTATTCTGAGTTGAGTCAAGGTGAAATGTGTTACCTTTAGTTTGTGTCCCGATAGTAGCTAACTTTCCATTCTTGTCATGAACTTTGACAATTCCTTTCTGAAATTCTATTCGATAACCCGTGTTGTTTAGCTATGCTACACTCAACAAATTGTATTTCAAACCTTCAACCCAATAGACATCATTGCATCTTGCATTATCAAGAAGTGTTATAGATCCTTTACCTCTTACTGGACATGGTGCGTCATTACCAAATCTAACATAGCCTCCATCATAGTCTTCTAACATAACAAACTTGTGTTTATCTCCTGTCATATGATGTGAGCATCCACTATCTATAATCCAAGAATCATTAGTGTTTATGTGAGGTATTAGGGCTTTTTCTTCATACCTTTCTTCATCTGATCCATCCTTGATAGCCACATAAACAACTTCCTCTGTATCAGTCTCATCTGATTTATCATCATTAGATTCCTCATCAGCTATTAAGCATGTTTTTCTATCTCTTTTTCTGAAGTCTCAGTGTCCTCTGTAATGGTTATCTTTATGTCTATCATCTCGGTAATCTTTCTTTTCAATAAAATCTTTGTCAGGACAGTTAGAAGCCATATGTCCAATCTTATCACAATTGAAACATTTCAAAGGTAGTTTTCCTTTATACTTACCTTTGCCTCTCGGTAACCTTTTGGCCAATAGTACTTCAAACTCCTCTTGCTTTCTGATTTCTTCATACAGTTTGTGTACTGCTTCCATGTTCTTCCAAAATCTTTCATTTGCTCCACTGTGATCTCCTTCAGAGTACTTATACTTTCTTTCACTATAATCATTAGATTTATCAAGATGAAAAGAACTAAATGCAGATTCAACTTTATTTACCGAAGATCCACTGTTATCAAAAATAATTAACTCAAATGCATGTAGCTTACCAATAGTAGCATCCAAGGAAACGGGCATATTAGGTACAGACCTCAATTCATTGATTGCTAAGAATCAAATTGCATAAGCTGGTAGAAGGGTTCTTAACAACTTACTTGTTATATCTTTTTCTTCAATAGTTCCACCTGCTCCTTTGATTTGATTGACAATCTCCTTTAGTCTTGTACTATACTGAGTTATGTTCTCACCTCCATTCATCCTCATAGATTCAAGTTGTCCTCTTAAACTGTCTACTTTTTCTCTTTGAACATGTTCATCTCCTCCATATCCTGATATGGGCCTATTCCACATTGCTTTTGCATCATTGCGGCCTTCTAGATCATTAAACTATGAATCGGTCAATGCAAATGTTATTTCAATCATTGCTTGAATATACTCTTGCTTTGCCTTTATCTCTTCCATAGTCAATGGATAGGTGCTCAATGTGACAAAATCATTCTCCAGATAGTATATAGCATATTCTCCAACTCCTGATAGATGTAGCTTCATCCTTTTCTACCATGTAGAGAAACTTGACTTGTTTAGCTTCGGTGCATCCCTCTTATACATCTTTGGATCTTTAACTCAAGTGCCTTTAAACTTTCCTTCCGAAGTCCAAAGCTCTAATACCAATTGATAGTTCTGATACTTAATATAAGTACAGATCTAATAGCCAACAAGATGAGAGGGGGGGGGTGAATCATACAAACTTAATCATCCATAAAAACATCAGATTCAACCTCGGTAACATATATATCAGTCATATAACAAAAACTATCAAACATGCAAACTCAAAAGCATATGAACAATATAAACCTCATAACACCAAATTTAACGTGGAAACCCAAATAGGGAAAAACCACTATGGGATTTCGGACCCACTAAGAAATATACTCTTCTAGAGTATGCTCGGTTAAAAGCAAATCCTGTTAAAGATTACAAACACATTGCTAGATGTGACCCGGTTAAGCGATTTCCCTCAGATCTATTAAGATGTTCACTTTGTTAGAAGTGACCTTGTCAAAGGATTTCAAACACTCAATCAGAATGTACCTTGCTAGAGGATATACATATAAGACCGTTAAGTCCACTCAATTAAGAGATTTTCTGTCACTTTCACAAAATAATAGTAATAAAAATCTATCTGCAACTTCACATCTAAAATGCTATCTGTCACTTTCACAAAATAACAGTAATAAAAATCTTGTCTATCTTCTGGGCTTCTATACTCTATTATTCTAATAGGTCTTCAAGCTTCTATGCTCGGTAATCACTATGTAGCATCCCTGTGCATACACTTGCCCGCATACATTGTTTATCAATAGTTTCCTATTTATAAACAATTAGGTAACCGCTTAATCTCCTTGATCACATTTCCCATGATCAATCATAGCCATCAAATCTTCAATCTTGTCCAGGTTCAATGCATCTTTCGATCTGAAAATGTTTTACCCCACCTTGGAACTCACATAATAGTCTTGGAACTTGTGCCAGGGTATTGCAGTTCAATCTAAGCTGTAGATCTTCATGTCGACTTTCCATTACCTTAGATTCATTAACAAACTTCTTCCATGGCTTACCAATCATTGATCTGCTCCAGCTTGTCAGCTTCTTTCATTAAATACCACATGTAAACATTTAATGCATTCTGTTATAGCTCGGTTACAACTCAGTAACAACTCGGTGAATACTAAACTTCACTCGGTAGACATTCTGCCTTCATTAACTGATAGCGATAACCTTAGGGTTTACCGACTAGGTTCCTTAGGGTTTACTGACTAGGTTCTTTGCTTGATAACATAGTATAGTATTAACCTTTACATTTTACAACATATGTATGATGTTAAAACAATCTAAAACATCATGATCTCATCATTGTCTGACTCAGTAGTAGTTGCCCATTGAATACCTTATTCATCCCTTTATTCATCATATTCTTTCTTGTGTCTTTTACCGACTTCTTTATAATCTTCATATCATACTTCTCAAGATATGGCAACATCATACTGAATTAGAAAATCAATTTCTTGACATCAATGACAAAATAATAATATCAAGATAGTAAAACATCTTTAATCAGTTATATCCATAATCATCAACAACCTTCTCAATATCCTTATTGAAATACCAACAATCTTTCATTGTCTGTTATAATGCAATATTGCCAACACATCTTCCCTTCATGACTGGGGAGACTTCATGGATACACCTTTGGTTTTGTTTCTTCCTAAGAGGAGGAATGTTGTTCGATGTTCATGGAGCAATTTCTTCATTCATTGTCAAACTTCTCTCATTGGTGCATATTCTACATTGAGGGGGGGCTACCTAGCTTCTCTTCTTCTCTCATATGGGGAGAACTTTTTCCTCACATGGGGTTTTATTCCTCACATTCTTCTATGAGATTTCTCTTGTCTAGTTTTCATCTCTCTTTTGGGGGAGGTTTTTCCTCTATTGGGCTCTTCTCTCTTTCCCCGCTTTGTGAGAGATTGCATTGAATATTTACACATGGGCACCTAACATGGCCTTGTTTCTAGGACCCATCTTGCATTCCTTAGTTGCATTGTAGACTTAAGTGCATTCCCATAAGTTGCACTTAAGGGGGGGTGTTGGTGTAATTATTTATTCATGTTGGATATTATTACACCTTACTTAAGTTTACTTAGGTACATGCATTTAATAGTAGTTTGGGTATGAGACACTTGAGTATTTGTGCCACATTGGGATAGTGTGTGTAGGAGAATTTCCACCTTTTATGGTCTAATCTTGTTATTACTCTATCATATCCACTTATTATGGAGTGATAATTCCACCTTCGGTGGGTGATCCACCTCATGTGGAATATTTTATTGTTTCTCCTACCTACCACACCTATTTCCTACCTACCCTTGTTTCTTATTGAGCCACATATCATGTTTGTGTACTCACATATCCATATAGCCTTGCCTATATAAGCAAGCTCATATTCATTGGATGAACAACTATTTTTATCTATTGATGAGATTGCAGTTTATTCTTGTACTATATTTTGTCTCTCTATTTTGTACTTTTCATTGAGCTCTTGATCTTGGCAAAATATCACAGGGAGAAGTCAAGTCTGTATTAAAGAACGCCCTTGAGGTTTTGTCTCAAGATTTACAATCTCAGCCAGAGGATCTAAAAACTTGGCTTAAATTTATAGACTATCCATTGAATGCACTATGTGAATATGGTTTTTCGTCCTCCAAAAAGCAATATATTGAATTCAAAGAGCTTATGACCAATATAGTTGAGGTTACTAAAGATTTGATGAGTAATCTAGAATCAGCCTTGAAATCATCTGTTGAAGACAAGAAAAGAAATCCTCGCCCAATTTAAGGTCTCTAGTGAATTAGTAGATAAAGATAAGAAGTTGCAGTCGGAAGATACAATGCTTTCAAAATTCAATTCTTTTATTTGTGTAGAAATGGAGCTTGATCACTTCACCTTAACTTCCATTAATAAGCTAACAAATCTCTAGGCTCTCATAAGTAAAATGGAAAATTCTCTAACGAAGTATGAAACTTCTTTCACAAGTTATTTAGATGTTCTTCCTAAGATCACAACAATAGAAAGTCACACTTCTAGTCCAAATGATGATTAAGTGCAAGCTTCATTACACAAGTTTGTAGAATTTGTGGCCTAGGAGGAAGGTCAAGAAAAAGTACCCTAAAACATTTAGTCATTTTTTTATGTTTTCTAGAAAATAATTTTGTAATTTTGTTTAGACATCACATAAAAAGTCAGAATATGTAATTGCATGTGATCACGTGACAAGTCAAAATAGTTTAGGATTTATGATGTTGAATAAGTCAAAGTTAGTAATTTTTTCAGTTTTTTCTTATAGCTCCTCACCTATATATAGAAGGGAACTCATTGTAAATTTTAATCTTTTACTATTGCAACAAAACTAAATTGTGTAGAATTTTAAAATTTGAGCTAATTTTGTGAAACAATTTCAAGTGAATAAAGTAATAGTTTTGCCTCAATCAAAAAAAAAAAAAGTAATAGTGGTGCCTTCAAACTTTGTGTTGAAGCATTATTTCATGTGAATGCATTGTTCTTATATCAGTGTAATCATTTGACTTTGAATTTATTTGAAGCATAGCATTTATGTTGCGAGTTATTTTAAAAGAGGATTGAATTTGATATTTGAAATTCTTTAGGCTACAATATCAAGTTTATAATATAGGAATTAGAGTCAACGCATACAAAAGTTTTTAGATAGTATAGTCATACATCTTTAATATATAAAATTTAAAAAAAATTAAACAAAAAATGTAAAATAATAAAAAAATCTAAATACTCTAATCTTTTAATTATTATATATATCTAAGGGTTACAATATTACACCTAAAAAAAAAAATATTATATATATATGAATGAGAAAAATATTAACAATTTTTTTTATATTAATAATTAATTATTTTTATGTGTATCAAGAAAAATCATTAACAGAAAATGATATAAAAATTATAGATAGAAAAGAAACAAATTAAAAAAATATATTTAAAAAATAAATTCAAAAGAGTTAAAATTACTAAAAAATTTAAAATCATAATTTAATAAATAATAAAATTAAAAACAAACAACTTAATTTTTATTATAAAAATTTCTAAATATTTAATCTAAAGTGTTTTCATACTTTATTTAAAAGCATGTTTTTTCCTAGCATCAAGCTACAAGAAAATTATACTTGCCAAGTCCAATTAATCAAACATGATTATTATTTTTTGCTTTCAAACTAAGCATGGTTTTTGTAAAGTTGAAAGTTCTATTTTTAAATTTAAGATATTGTAAAAAATTATTTATCTACAATGCTATGATTGGTTTAAAAAAATTGGTGTTATAGGAGCAAATTTTTAGGAATAATATACTTTAAGGGTTTTTTTGGATTTCCTTTGTATTTTAGAAAAAGAAATATCATTTTTTTTTTTAAATTATTTATTATATTGTAAATAAAATATTTTTCTAAATAGATATATAAATTTTAATAATTTTTTAATCTTAAATTATAGATAGTAAAACCATTTATAGAGATTTATCCATTATAAAAAACCAATTATAGGGATTTGATTTAGTTTAAATTAAGTTAAATAAAAAATTGAATACAAGTGTTTCTATTAAAAAAAACCTAATTATTATATGTATTTTTTATAGATGTATTTTATATATCTTTCTGAAATTATTTCATTTTTTAATACTTTTTGAAAAACATAAATTTTCAATCATTTTAATATATACAAAGTAATATGGCCCGTTAAGGGGCTTAGTTGGGTTCAAACCAACCAAGTTGAGGAGTCTGTTAAATGGGAGAGACCGTTGGAGGCTTAGTGGATAGCGAATTTTGATGGGGCTTCTAAAGCTAATCTGGGACCTTCAAGGGTAGGGTTATTGTGCAGAATTGGAAGGGGGATATTTTGGCCATTGGTGCCCAGAGATTGATGAATAGTTCAAATAATTTGGCTGAAGTGTCAGCTACTCTGCTAGCTATTAGGATCTACAAGATGATAGGCGCTGAGAAATTGCACTTAGAGGGTGACTTTCTAATTGATGCATGGCACTTACAAGTTTGGATCCACAATGTCCTTGAAGCGTTGAAATATTTTGAGGACGTTCAATTAAGCCATGTTAAGCGCACTAGTAATGTTGAGGTGGACATTTTATCCAAGGGGGCTCTTACATTTGCTAAAGTGGCTAGTCAATTCAGATGGGAGGATTTTTTGCACTCTGTGTTTGGAGGAGGGTTTAGGTGATGACATTAATGACATAATGAATGAAGGGTACGATGTCAGAAGTATGTGAGTAAAAGGTGACACTCGAGTTCAGCAAGATGCCTTGTTAATGATGCCTTTGATGAAGCATGAGACGACATTTATTTCAATCCCCTATCATTTGAAGTGTTATTAAGAAGGCTTTAAAACTTGAAACAAATGCTCTGAGAAGGTTTCAAATTTATTTTTGTCCAGTGGGGTTATGGTTTTGAAGCACTCGTAGAGGCCAACTTCTCCCTATGAAGCAAGAGGTGGATATTTGTTTTTTTCGTCAAAATTAATATAGGCCAGCTTCAAAAGATGTTCAAATTTCATGATGAATTACTATCCCAAAGTGTGGCCTTTGTGTTTGCAGGGACTTTAGCCCATTTAAATTTTGTTTTGAAACTAGAATGGATGTTTATGCTCTCATTATGGCTTGGGGCCTAGAATTGGGTGAAAACACGACCACAGTGAAGAAGGTTATGCAGACAATTATACACAAAGATCATCTGATAGGATTGCACTTTTTTCTAGAATGGGTGGAGTCGGGTGTGGGGTTTATTCCCATGAAGGTATGGAGGATGGAGAGAATGGAGACAATGTTGGTTTATTTCCATTCCTTTAGTGGTAAACATGAATATGCAGGTTCCATCGCACTCAAGAGGCCAGAAGGGGTTGTGATGTCTTGAAAATGTACATTGAAATCGAGGAATTGGAGGCTATCATAGCATAGGCAAAGGAAGAAGCTGAGTGGGAGCAGAGATGAGTGATGTGTCTGAGGCCGACGAGGCCATTGGAGAAAAGAGTTGCTCGGGTGGCAAGAGACAAGTGCCGAAGGAAATTCCAGTGACTTGTTGCTCTCACTTTTTAGCCAGGGTTTAAAATTTTTGGATGTATCTAGGTAGGTTGGGGGTCATCTAGTTAAAAGCCTTTTTGGTAGGATTTTTTAAAGTTAGCAGTACAACCTTTTTGGTAGGATTGTTTAAAGTTGGCCTTTTATTTTTGTTTTAACCATACTATGTGAACTTTATTTTTGGATATCAATAATATATAACTTATTACCAAGCAAAAGAATATATATACAAAATAATATAATAACTTCTAATCCTAAATTTGAATATTTTTCATCAAGTTATTCAGAAAATGTCTATTTTCACTTTGATAGTTATTAATAGTTATTTAATTAAGACGAATTATAATTAATATTACATAAACATGAAAAATAATATAATATTACACTACAAATTAATTATTAAATTTGAGATTAATTTTATCATTATATTTTTTTTCTGCTTGAACTAGTGTAGCCACAGAGTGGGGCCCCATCCCTGAGTACCTTATGCTGAGGTATCAACACCTCCTAAGGGATTCTCACAAACATTTCTTCTTATCACTTTGTTCTCCCCTTATCTCTCTATTTTTCTCTCCTTATCATTGCATACTCCTTATCACTCCGCTCTCTCCTTATCACTCCAATCTCCTTATCGCTTCGCTCTCTCCTTATCTCTTTGTACTTCTTATCGCTCCACTCTTTCCTTCTCACTCCAATCTCCTTATCACTCTACTCTCTCCTTATCACTCCAATCTCCTTATCTCTCCATGACTTCTTCCTACCTTCAACTATATCCACATACCATGAGAAGAGAGGGACATTAACATCTCAGCATCATGAACTAGATCATCTGCCACATTGTCAACACCAAGGCTCAGGTCAGCACTGAAGACTACCACGTGATCAGCGAGCATAGGGAGGCATCAACGCCTTAGCACAAAGGACACCAACCACGGACAAGGTCAGTAGTAGCACGGTGGGTGGGGGAACATAGTGGCATAGATGTACTAACGACACAGGTGCTCAGACAAGGATTCAAACCAAAAATCCACTATCAACAATGGGATGCAACAACCATTGCACTGCAGGGTTAACCCCTTATCATTATAGTTTTAATTATATAATTTTTTAAAATTAATTTAGGATTATGCTTTTAAGAAAAATATATATTTTCATTATGAAATTTGTATTATTATATTATAACTTTTTTCTTAAAATAAGAGTTATAATTAATATTACATAAATATATTTATACTAATATAATATTAAAATAAAAATGAATAAAAATTATAATACTAAAAGTCTTCAGAGTGTCGCGGTTAAAACACTTTGTTGGTGAAGCAACCACCAAGGTTCAAATCAAAATAAAATGTTCCATCCTCTTCACAATCACCCAAATGAAAATCACAATAATAAAACTTTCTTAAACCACCTAAATTACATGTTGAACACATATCAAACTTACATTAGATATTGCTTTTTGTTATTAAAAATATTGTCTTATAATTAAAATTTCCTTTTTAAAATAAAAAACATTACTTTTATTGAATAAAATCTGTTTTATTTTACTTTTTCTTTTTCTTAATTTTTTTTTCATCCATCACTCACTATAATACACCTGAAAATCTGAAGTATATATCTAATTAATTTATCGAACAAACTGCAAATTAAAAATGAAAATCTCAAACATATATAATAAAGATTTGCTCTGCATTATGACATATAAGAGACCCACCTCTGTAGACTTAATACACCATATCGCGCAATTGCCCATACCTAGTATGCATATTTCACTAACTGTAATGATTCAAACTTTTATTCTCATCTACCTAATATCTGACTTCTTCCAAGAGTGTCTCATATAATTCAAGCAAACTGACTCAGGAACTCATTGACAGTAACGTATTTGACATCTGGATACAACTCACTCGCTTCCACACCATCAGATGGGATTTCAAAATTAGTCTGATCACCTTTCACATATATGGTGTGAAAGATTGCCAAAAAGATATTCCCTGGAAAAGGTGTCTCTGCATCACCAGCAACAAATATATGAGTTGTTAAATTTATTTTTTCAATGGTGATTTTCAATATTAGATCATAAATAAATTTTCTACCCCTCAAAACAAATCTGCTTCTGTTTTGGGTTTACAGGGTACATTGGACATTGGTAGCATCAGAAAGAAAAAATGAAATTGTTTTAATTGTTGGTTTGAAACAGCAATCTAACCACATAATATTCAATAAACTTCAAATTGATCAGTTAGAGCTATTTTCTATAGCAAGTCAAATTATGATATTGCTACCAGGATTCAACTGTGTTGTTTTTCGAATCAAACTCACTAACCAATGTTTCATGAGTGGTGGTTCAGAAGAACCCATGTCTCATGAGAATAAATGAAACATGGGTTAGTGAATTTGACTTGAAAAACAACACAGTTGAATACTGATAACTATATAATAAACCTATAAATTGTCAATCACCATGAAAACTGACATAAAGAAAAAGTTTTGCAAAAAAAAAATCCTATAAAAAGTACCTTTACTTAAACATTATATTTGAGCATTGAACAGTTCATATTTAACTTTTTAAGTACATTTCTGTAAAGTTGGTGTTCCTTCAGGAAGGCTTCCACATCGATTTTAAAGAGCGGTAATCTTATGAAGTAAGCAAAAAAAATTGTTATAAAATCAAATAGAATCTCTCTCAACAACAGTCCTTATTTTATAGTTCAAAAATTAAGGGATTACAATTGGAGTGGGGCTAGCAATTGCCCCACCAGCTTAAACTTGTTTACTGTCATTTGTAATCATATGAAATATTTATATTCACATCTATTAATCTTTTTATTATTTTATATTTATTGACTCAAAATAATAAAATTCATAAAACTACCCACTTTAAAATAATCTTAAAAAATCTCAAAAAATTTAAGATGCCCTTCCAATACCTGATTTTCTATTTCAAGATCTAAAAAAACTACTGATATCTAACATAATTATTTGAAATATAAAATTATGTATTCTAATATACTCGCCTTCAATTAATTTAAGAACCTGCTCCTCAGACAGATAGATCTTCTCCAGAATCTTCCCAATCTTTTTCTCCCATAGTGCTACAAGCTCATTAGTGGAGTAAATATTGGCTGGAAGCCTCAAATAGAGGGTCTTATTCAAGGTTCTTGGATCATCCACAGCCTTGATTGTGAATGTCCCAATGTCTTCCTCCCTCACATACACAGCTGCATTCCCACAAAGAATAGATTATTTAAAGCTACAAGAGCAGAGATCCTTGACCTACTAACACTCATTACATGAAATGCCTGCTTACTAGGAGGACTAATAACAGAGATCCTTAGGTCAATAACAAAAACTTATTACAAAACATAACAGAAAATGTAATTAGACAATTCATCTGGGACAATTCAACTTCCTCCCTCATATACACAGCTGCATTCTCACAAAAAGAAGAGATTATCTAAAGTTACTGGAATAGAGATCCCCGACCTACTAAAACTCATTAAATGGAATACCTGCTCATTAAGATAACTAATAACAGAGATCCTTGGGCAGAAACAAAATTTTACTACAAACCATAACACAAAATGTATTTGAATAAAAAAATTCACCTGGGTCAATTCAAAGGAAAATTTAAAATCATAAGACAGGTCTGGAAACTCAGGAACGGTTTGAATTGATACCCAATTTCATTACATACCTTTGTTATTGCCATCTCCATAAATAACAGCTTTATCCCTTGGAGGAGCTATAAGGCCAGGCTGGGCCAAGCCTGAAAGGAAATAGCCTGCAAAACAGTTGGTAGAGACATATGTATATGGAACGCCTTCTGCCTCTATAGCTCGACGTATCTTGACTTTCAAGTCGAACATGCTCTTAACTGGCTCCACTGCATGGTTTCTCTCAACATCATTCCCAAACTCTGAAGGCAGAAACCTCTGCAAAACAGAGATTTTTTTTTAAAAATCAAGACAAAAGACAAAAATTAGAAAACAGATCAATATCATTGTCATGGAATTGGTCAAACTATAGATATGAAATGTACCTTGATAGATCCAACTTCTTTGATCACCTTGATGATATTGACTTGATCTGCTATCTGTGGTGCACCCACTGTGGAAATGACTACATCCACCTTCTTGATGGCTTCTACAAGGCTTGCATAATCATCTATGGATCCCTGCACATGGGTATTGAAAAAACAGCAATTTTAAATCATCTTTGTTGATTTCTTTAGTTCCCTCTGCATTTGCGTAATGTAGAAACAACAATATTAAATTTTTTTGATTTTTTTTCGTTTTCTATCATTCTGAAGATGTATCATAGAATGTGATTTCAAACATCGATTTAAAAAATTTGAACACAATTCAATCCAGAAACAAGATCATCTATTTGAAACGTTGATTTAAAAAACTTGAACACAATTCAATCCAAAATCAACATTATCTATGCCATAGATTGTACAATCTCATAAAACAATATTAATATTGAAAAAAATCAATCCTGATTGAAGAAAGGAATTAGTAAATAAGAGAGTACTGGTAAGATACATGGAGTATAGTTGCTCCAGAGGATTTGAATGAATCTAGCAGCTGGGCCTTCTCAGGATTAGAAGCTGTAGAACTTCTAACAAGGAGAAAAGTAGGATGGCCTTGAGCAAGGCTTGCATTGACTACATGGCGGCCAATGTAGCCTGTTGCTCCGATTATCAGAATTCTGCTGTTTCCCATCTTCACCAAATTTGCTTCAATAGTCTGTATTCCAGTCAATGGAAAATGTGGTATTTATGGTTTATATGAAGCCTAGAAATATAGAAAGTATGATATAAAAAATGCTTTTCTCTGAAGGTTTTTAGATAATATGGTACAGCTTTTTGTGCCACGTTTGAGCATATAATACGATAGTCTTTTCATGCAAGCATCCCATGGATGAATTATTGAAATCATGGGAATCGATTTTTGTTTGAAGTGCTGGTTGAGCATCTATGAAGATAATTAGAGTGAATGTGGACGAAATAATGGAACATACATGAACATGGACATAATTGTGTCAGGTAAGGTGTCAGTTAAGAAGTCGCTTTAGAAAAGTCTCATGTGAGTTGTTTGTTAGTTAAGGTAGGAGAAAGGGGTTTTCTTAGTGAAGGTAGTTGAAATGGAGCTGTCCACCTCTGGTTACCAAATTGTGACTTTAGCCTCTCCACAGTTGACAAAAATGAATTCATTATTACATATTTCAAAATTCTACACTTATCTACTTCATAAAGTGGAGAGTTATATGATGAATAATCCAACTTTTACAAAACTTTTATAGAAAGATAGAGACAAGTATAAGTACCCACCAGTCAATAAAAAGGGGGGAAATACAAATATGTATTTTCAATTAACATTTAAAATTTAAAAATTCAAATTCATTTTTGTCATCAGTTAATTTTTTATATATTTTGTAGGATAATTGCTATTTAGTAATTGTAAGCATGAAAATAATCTATTTTTTATAGAGGGATGGTAAAAGTATAAGTATCTACCATTCAATAAAAATGAATATGTGTGTGTGAGTGATTAACAACTAAAATTTAAAAATTCAAATTCATTCTTAGGTAAGTTTCATTTATTATATTTTGGTCATGTGTTGATTTGGTACACATTATGTATGATTATTATTATGTAGCAACTCTAAGCATGCAATTAAAAAATAGAGATAAATAAGATTTAAAACAAATCATTCTAATCAAACACAAAAATGTCCATTCTAGAATGTTTGTAGATAAACTCTAAATTGGAATGTATGTTGTGAAATTGTGAAATTGTAATCATGCAAATAAGACTTTTAAAAATAGTTTTAAAAAGATTATTCAAATTAAACACAAAAACCTCCAATAGAATGTTTATGGATAAACTTTACATTGTTCATTATGAAATCATTTACAATAAAAATTACAATTGTCAAAAATGATTGATCTCAATTTGTAAAATTTTGAAGTTAGAAACAAGGTTTGGAGAAGAAGATAAGAATAAGGTGGATAGTATTAGTAAGTGTTAATCTCCAATAAGGCTTTCCCATTAAGAACAGTGCAGTTGGGAAGTTTCACAGATGTGGGACCGATTGCAACTTGTGTAACGACCTCTGGAATTTTAGAAGCCAACTCTTCAATCTTTTAAAGACGAGGAAAAGGGGAGAAAATAACCAAAATCCACACCAAAGGATTCTAATGAAAATGAAAGGAAACTTCAATTAAGACAAAGATTTTAAAACACTTTGAACATTTTATGAAATGCATGTTAAGAACTCTACTTATTTTGTAAATCAAGCATAACACGCCATTGATCCATCAGTTTAGGAGGGAAACACAACACACAAAACAATAGAGGCATAAGGTGAAATATTCAAATCCTAGCTATGGGAGTGCACCTAAAGACCAAGTAAAATCAAAAACTCAATTATTATAGAAACAATCCTCTCTTTATTTCTTGTAAAAATGATATAATCTAGAACCTATCCTTATGAAATATGAAAGAGTAGATGTAATACATGATCCAAACTTCATAAAAGAAGAACTAGAGAAATGTGAACTGAACAATAACCATACATTCACCATAGGCACAATGCATTATCCATAACCACACAAAGGCCCATAACCACACAAAGGGAAAAAAGGCATAGTTTGTCATTCATCAAATAATGCAAAGGCTTCAAGTGCAGGTTACAATGTGCACAAAAAAGCTCAAGATGAAGATGAACCAATATCAAATATGGCTTAACGTGTTCTAAAACTCTAAATTCATGGAAGATTGAACTCCCTTCAAAGTCTGGAAAAAGAGAATCTCATAATAGCATCCAATGCTTAGAGATTGAAAGGCCTTTTTGTACAAATCACCCTCTGACTTTTTATAACCATTCCCAAAAAGATATCATTTCTTGGCCACAAAAACCTACAGAGACGAGGTCATAGTGGTGTTGGTAACTACCTCTGCACTAGAAAACTTTGAATTGTAGATCCTTCTTTAACTGTTGGCATGGAAACCATCTATACTTTTTGTCATAATTGAGGAGATAACCACTTGTCAGTATCCTCATAATTCCTTATTTTCAAAACACACCAAAAGTTTCTAGATTCATGCTCGTGCGATTTTCTCTTAGTTTGTTTTCATCATTCAACTTGCATGGCTACCATAACCTAACAACTGAGGATCATTCTTTGCTTATGGTGGAGATGTTGTCGGCACACATGTTTTGCAACCAAATCCCTTGGGCGACCCTTTTGAGTCTTTAGTGAAGTCTTCCTGTAGTCGTGACACATGGAGGTGTTGCAGGGCTTCTTTGGAGGAGTCCCACCCTAAGATTGTAATTTCCCATGGTTGTGATACATCGTGAGCAAATGGAGTTCCTAAAAGGAAGCGCAACCGGTCTTCATCTATCTGCGAGGTCCACTGGTGAAAGAAAATTGTCACTATCTCTCATTGTAAAATTCGGGAAGACCGACAACTGTAGAAAGGTCTACAGTCCTTGGTGACTCACAGGGGACTTTCACTTGTAGAGGAGATCCCACAATCTCTGGTTTCGTAGACTACATGCTTTCATCTACTAGGCTTTTCGCTAATCCATGTCGGATTTGTATGATTAGATTTCGGTGATAGACTTGGACTAGGGACACTCTATTAGATTTCGGTGATTAGAGAGTAATGAATGAGTTCATGATAATCAGGCTACACAACAATGGCAAACAAAGAACGTCTTTCTCGAATTAAACATTCATTCCATTAAGAAGAGATAACATAAACCTTACACCTTAAGTCAAGAGAGAACGTTAAGCATGAAACATTGTATTTATTGTTTCAAATTGAAAATTCTTCATGAATTTTTCACTTGAATAATTAAAGATTCGCACATTTGGAGCTCTACATGTTAGGTCAGGTGGCTCTGTCGTGCGAGTGTATGTGTGTAATTAATTGTTTCCATCTTTAGATAAGGATAGGTTAAAAAGTATACAAATAGATTAAGGTATGTAGATGGACCTAACCTTCCATATCCAATCGGATAGAGCCTTGTTGCTAGGCAGGTGTCCATAGCCCCAACAAGGATATTGCCCTGGTTCCTATCAAACATTTCTCTATAGCCAAATGGACATCTATAGCCCCAATAGAGTTGTCTACATCACCTACCGTTATTATTATATGTTTTTTAACAAGCCTTTAACTGTTTTTTGGTTTTTCAATAAGGCACTTTTAAGCCACTTGATAGGTTGGGAACCAAAGTGGTAGTAAGAGTGGCCTTTAGATTTTTTACTTAATCCAAAGAATATTACTTTTCCACCCAATCAGTTGCAGGATTATTAAATATGAACTTATTATTCGAGACTTTACCTATACATGACAATACATTCCAAAGGAACAAAAAATTTAGCTATGAAACCAATAAAATCATCAAAATCAAAACAAATCTTATACCATAAATATAATATTAAATGAATTAGTTCTTTCTTAACCTGAGGTGTACGTTTCACATCATCTTTGGCAAGTGGAGGAATTTTTGAATTGTTAACCCACCATCCTAAGGACTACTATTGTGTGGTGCCTCCTCCTTGGGAATGATTCCTTGTTAATATCAATTACTAGAGTAAAGGTATACTCGTGTGAAAAAGCTAGTTGGTCCATAAAATCAGGTTTCTACTAATCTCAAGATCATTCCAAATTAGGCTATTTCTAGAGTGTTTAGTAGAGATAAAATTCTTTGTCGAGGATATATTGACATGCCAAAAGGGAGATCTAGAGAAAAGGTGATTGGTCCTCCCATATCAAATAATTCTAAAGATTAATACTAATGGTTCTTCTAGGGGAATTCTTGGACATGTTGGGGTTGAAGGTATTGGTAGAGATAGTTTGGGGGCTATCATGTTATTGTTTTTTATGTATAAGGACAAAAACCTAATAACTTCATGAAACCTCTTGCTATTATCTATGCTTTGGAAAGAGGTCCTAGGCTGGCAAATGATCATCTCTGAATTAGATTCTCAAGTTGTCATAGATATGCTAATTAAAAGGAATTTAGATTGAGTAAAATATGATTTAGCCTTATTGGTTGGGTATATACTTAGTTTGAGTGGTTCATTGGATTCTCTCTTTTTTCTTTTGCATTCTTTGAGAGTGGAATAAAGTGGCAAATCACTTAGCTAAATTAATTTCTGAGTGAACATGAAGTGACATGTTGGTGACTTGTGAAACTTGGCCCCATAGTGTTCTCAATTTTTAGATAAGTTAGTTATAATTGACATGATATGTTAACTAGAAGCCCTTTCAAGGGTTTTTTTGGTTGGATGCTATCCTCTTTCGATGGTGGTTATTTGTTGGGCTTGATGTACTTCATTCTTTGAACTGGTTCTTTATGATTAATATATTATTACATTTTTCTCAATATATATTATACTCATTAAAAAGATTATTTGAGTTCTACAATCCTACAAATAATCTTTTCATATTCGCTTTATTTGTTGGTCCAACCTGAGGTTGGAAACATAAAATTTTGAGAAAAATATGAGGTCCAATATTCTTTTTTATGATTAATAAACTATTACCTTTTTCTCAATATATATAACTTAGGGTACCTCTATATAATGATATTCAATAAACTTAATTCAAAAGTATATAATTTATATGATTAAATAAAACCTTCAAATGAAGGTACCTTCATTTGAATAAATATATTTTAATGAATGTATGATTTAAGTTTGACCTCCATTTGAGTTCAAAATATGATGTCCAATGGTTTGGAATTACCATTATGGGTTTATTGATGAACACCTGACAAGACTAAGAGGGGGGTGAATCGGCCTGGAACTTCAAAATAGACTATTAATAAAGAACATTAATTTACTCGCCAATAACACATTAATCACCAGCACATAAGAATCAACCATCAACACATGAACACCAGATTTATGTGGAAAATCCAAATAGGTAAAACCATGGTGAGAATCTAACTCACAATATGAATAACAATATTTACAATATTTTAGGCTTAGTGCCAAGGAGTACCAACACTTTAAGGACTTGCAAAACTATGGTGCATAACCTTAGGCATAGAACATCAACAACGAATGAAATAGTTGAATTGAAATTAAGAAAGATTCTCTTGAACATGAAATTATACTTGAACAACCGGATCAAGTGACCAGCATCATGGCAAGCATCTCTGATAATCTTCACTATCACAACACACTATCTTGCAAAATATATCACCTTCAAAATTCATCTCAAACTGACTTTTGCACAACTACAAACTCAAATCTGTTTGAAAATCATATACACTTCTTGTGCACAATTTACTTTTAATCACACAACAACTTATCTATTCACATATCTTCAATAATTTACAACATTGAAATCCTAATTAAGGGTTGACCAACATAAAACAAGCAATATTACACAAAATAAGCCACTCAGACCTAAAATACTCAAATCGGTCTACTCCAAGAGAGAGAGAACCTAAACATATTTCAATACATACTTCCATGATTGATCCAACAATCCACACATGCTAAAACATTCTCCAAAGTTGTTACAAAATGTAACGTGTAGAAATAACAATCAATTGGCCACATGACCTCTTACAATGAAATATTCTCAATGTGGATCTCCACACTCCTTCTTGAGACAAAATGGACCTCATCATTGGATTCAGGTTTGTGGAGAGAGGAATTTTTATATAAAATTTTCCCTATTTTGGTGAAGTTAAAAAAATGCAAAAAAAAAAAGCCATGTAAATTGGTCGTACGATCAAACTAGGATATCATTTTAATATTCACAAGAAAAATTAAAAATAATAAAATCCATTAAAAAAAATGACCTACAAAATTAATTAAAAATTGCATGAGAATTTTTTTTTAAAGTTGAAGAAAAAACATATATATCATTGGGATTGGGGCCACCAAAATCTGGCCTCCACCCTATACTCCTCCAAGTTGAGGGTGTACTCATGCAGTACTATGGGTAGTACACCACAATCTATAGTGCTTTCCCATGGGACTATGGGGTTACCTTATAGTCCCCCAGTAGGTGAGGGCCTAGGCCCCCACAAGGGTGGTCATAAAATAAAACAAACAAAAAAAATTATTAAAATTTGTTGATTTAAATATTTCTTTATAGAAGTTTTTTTTAATAAAAAAAAACTTTGCAATTTTTTTAATTGATCCACCCAATAATATTTTATATGAAAAATTTAATTTTTGTTTATATCTGGACCTTTGGGCTAGTAAAATATTAAATTTATTATTAAAAACTGAAAATGATTTTTGATGGCATAATGGAGAAATTATTTAGGGTCCATATTTACAAATGTAGCCTAATGGGAATATTTTTACCATGGAGCACAACTTGGGCATATGATGTTAGATGTTTGACTGCTTGTAATCGTTGAAAAGGTGACTTAGAGCACTATGTAGTGGTGTAATCAGTTTTTGTAGATTTTTTTGTTTGAATAGTGAAATGTTAGCTAGAAGTTGGGGTACCTTTACGGTTTTGAGAGCTAATAACTTGAGCAAATGGAGTCAGATTTAAGGCTTTAAACAGTCAATAGAAAGCTCATTAAAACAACTACACATAGATCATGTTTGTAGCAAGTTTGACATAATTTATTTACTAATACCTTAACTTGAGTTATTTATTGGTTCTTTTAACTATGGTAACAATATGAGTTTATGGAATGGTTAGTCTTGGAGATTTGAAGTTTATATCATTATACACTCAATTATGTATATTAGATTTTTCTCATATTGACATAGTTATTAGTAATTGGTTTGGGTATGTATACATTGCATTGTTGGGTTGACAAGTTGTGCAATGTTGTAGGCATTCTATACTTACATTTTGCATATATGTCTTAGATATGGTTTGTCTATACTCATAGGCCTTTCGTTGATGATGCATATTCATATTGGTAACTTGGTTTAGTCACTTAGTTTGCTAGTTTTTTTGTCATGTTGAGGAGGAGAGATGTTGATACCAAGTACAATATGGTGGAAGACCCATATTGTTGACTACGTGATTCTTACAAGTTGGACACATTGGGAGTTAGATGCTTATTTTGTTGGAGGTGATCATGGAGTTATGGATGTTCCTTATGTTTAGGGACTTTGACATGACATGATTGGTTTTATAGGTTCTTTGATTGGTGATGATTTGATTGGATTCTTGATTGGTTATGGTGTTGTATCATCTTATTTAAGCCCTTGGTTGATTCTCTTGCAGAGGATGGTATATCATGATCTCATGAATAGCTTGTTTACACTTTTAGTGGGAGATTTTGATAGTGATGATGGAGTGTTGTAGAATTAGTTCCTGATGGGTTGTTTGGTAGTTCTATATCGTGTTGACTTGGAGATCATGGTTTACTTCATCTTGTTCACATTTTCATTGCTTGTGTGTAGATCTACATGATCTTCATTTAGGAGATATTTAAAACTATATTATAGAGAGACTGATATCATTATTCAATGGAAGATTGTGGGAGTGATGTGTATTCACCATTGGATGATGGATGATCATCTTTGTGTGTATACGTAAGAGGATTCCTTAAATTCTATTGCTACAAAAGGTTCTCTCACATTTGTAGGTACGATAGTAGGAGATGGTGATATTCATGATATTTAGAGATGGTTGACATATTGGAGCCATGGATGACTCTTTGAGTCTTTTTTTGAGGTGTGTTTTATGTTTTAGATTGACATGATATCCTTATTTGATAGGATGATATCTACTAGGTTATGGTACTCTCTTGATATTAGTTCAGAGTTGTGGCATGTTATAGTTGTTTGATATACGTTCATATGGATTATATTATCTTCTAGGAGAGGATCATTTGATCATTTTGTCATTTTTATGTTCTTGATTCTATAGTTGGAGCTTTCTTATTGATTTGGATGTTTATGTTTATATTGAGTTCATTATCATCTTCTTCATTACTTCATGATGGTGCTATATTTTTAATTAGGGATCAAATAGGTTTTGAGGGGAGCTAAAATCCCTTACAAAATCTTTTGAAGGGACCTAAAATCCTTTAGACTTAATGTGAATCCATAACCAACAAGAAGAATGTTGCAGAGAGAGATACAATCAAAGACTAACAACAACCAACCAACATCTAAACATTAGCAGGGAAATCAATAACTGGCAAAGCTACCCATAAGACCTAATCCATTAAACAATAGAAACACAAGAATGAATGGTTTTGCAAGGCTCCCATAACCTTTTCACAAAGGTTTTAACCATGAAACCCAAAATCATCCTACACCAAGCAACCAAAGCCTCTAGATAGCAAAACTCTACCTCTCCTAAAAAACTCCTCTCCACCTCAATAGAAGAGGATCTCACCTCAATAGGAGCCATAGGGAAATAATCCAAAAAATAGAGAGGCCATACTCGAACCTTCCCCATATCAAAGTAGTCAAAGCCAAGATCAATCACCATACCACAACTTTCAATCTCTTCCCCACAACATGTCACTACCTCCATAGGGAACACCGCCTTCTTAATAATACTAGAAGAAGAGGAAGAAAATAGTACAAGGAACCAACCACAAACCATGGACATACGAACAAGCCTCACCTCTAAAGGAGTTGAGTCCCCCTCAACAGGAGTCAAATGGAGAAGGAACAAGGGGAAAATAACACAAACCCACAATGATAGGACACCAACTTAACCAATTATGACCCTATGATGGTGCTATATTGAATTTGGAGATTGAAATGGATTAATTGGTTGCAGGTGCTCATGGATACATGGAGACATCTAGGTCATCTTATTATTCTCTTGTGATTAGAGACATGTATTGAGATGGTTGATGGTTTTAGTAGGAAGACTAAGGGCAATTCATTTGGTATGGACTTGAGATGATATTATTCTTAGTGTGAGTCATGATGACTTGAATAGCTTGCTAAGCATTCTCATTCTCAAACATTGGTCTACTTGGAAATTTACTACTAGAGAGGTATTACCTATTGTTCCTTTAAAGTACATTATGTTTATGCTTGTCTTTCATAAATATGGATTTGAGTTATGGATAATTGGTTTGTTTTAGAGGATTCATCTTGAGAGATGTTTGGCATTGGATATTTCCTTTTTCATTTGAGATGTTATTATGATGGAATTCATTGATGTTGATTTTAAGAGATGGTTTATTAGGCTTTTTCTCTAGGATTGGGAATGGCATTGGTTTGATCTTATTGATTATAAAAGGCTTACATGCATGTCGATTACATTAAATATAATTTTTTTTGTTCTAAGAGACTTAGAAAGTTTGGGTGTTGCTATGGTTTCTTATTTGGGGTTTTATGGAGTTGATCATACTTGACACAGTTGGTGTTTAGAGTTATATATAGAATTACACACTACAAGTTTTGATTTGTAGCTTCTCTCGTTGGTATTGGTTAGCTTCCTAGATATTTGATTTTGGGTTACATTGGATTTGAGGTTGTTTGGAGCTATGTTATCACTAGTTTGTGTGCACGTATTGTCATGTGGTACATGACATGGAGGTTCCTTTATCTCTTTTCATTGTTGGTCATGAAGAACTTGGGAGAGTTATGCAGACTAGTGAGGAGAGTTGTACCTATAGTTTATTAGTTTACATGCTATAAAAAACATTATGGATGTTCCTTGATACTACATGGTTATGGTTGGTTGCACTTTTTCAATTATTCTATTAGTGTAGATTCATTTTAGACTTGGCATTACCTATGTTGTGGGAGTTACTAGGTGTATATGTGATACGTATTGCAATTGGAGCTTATGGTTGCATGTTGTGGGTTGTATATGTTGATGATATGAGATTCAGTAGATATGTTTTGTATACCTTGGAGGTATGGATATTTGGATGTGTTAGCACTTGTTGTGAGAGCTATTTCAGCTATGGTTATTGGTTATTGACAGTTATTGATGCATTTGACACCTTTTGGATTGAGCTTTTTTGTTTGGGATATTAGTGACTTATGCATTGTTGTGACATATTATGTGTCTTTCTCTTTAAGTGGCCTTGTATCTATGTGTAGTGGCAGTGGTATGGTGGAGGGTGAGAGCATTCATGTATGAGATGCCAATCACTTTATTTCTTGTTGCAAGTATCTTGATGGAGCACATGGAGCACATGGAGCACTTTCATTCCATATGGTATATGTGCCTAGATGGATTTTTTCCTTGTTCATTTTTATGGTTACTTGTTGCCCTTTATGCAATGTATAGAACATGTGGGAGAATGTTGGGAAAATAGGATTTGTACACCTTGCATAATAATGTTTATAATTGTGATATTTTATGTATTATGTAGATTCTACATGGACATGCAACATGTAAATATTCTTTGGGAATATTATGAAGGCCACTTGATGAGTTGTATTGTAACATTGGGATATTATATTATATTTATTAATATTAGGGAATGTAATTTAATAAAGTATTAACTTAGTACCTAATATTAGATGTGGGGTCAATGGGTAGGTAGCCAATGGTTTTAGCAGATGGTTATGATATAATACCACTTGGTGGGTTTGTTGGAGCTTGACTTTATAAGCAATCATAAAGGAAGTTGTTTGGGTTAGCCAACTTAGCAGTTGTGAATAGTGTAAGCATGGTGTTGGATGCATGGTTACATGCTTGTTCACATGGATTTCCTATTGATGGTTGGGGTTCAATGTTAGGATTCCCATAGATACTGAGAGCGAGGGTGAATCAATATCTAACCGGTTATTAGATTTTCTTGACTTAAAACATGTAGAGCATATTAATATTGTATACCGGTAAACAGAAAGTAATGCAATAAACAGAGATAAAAGCAACCACATGAAAAACACACCATAACACAGTAGTTTAATGAGGAAACTTGGTGTGGGAAAAACCTTAGTGGGATTTGTGACCCCTAATATTCACTTACTGGCCAATAAGAGAATATTTTTGCTACAAGAGGGGCCTGCACATGCAGGAAGGCCAAGTGCCTAGAGCTCACTACTCAATTACAAAATGGGAAGTCTCACTGACTTACAAAATGGATTATATAAATCCAATGTGTTGTACTACTTCAAAATAGCATCTACTATGCCAGATCTAGTACCGGTTTATAGCTCTGCTTCATACATAAACCCTTAACCTATAATTCGCATAATAGGTCTACCTTCTTTCACCTAATTACATTCCTCCATGCTTACATAAAATCATTACCATGTTCTACAATGAACTCTCTTATATAAGAATCATTTTACAACTTGCCAAGTCGGCTTACAATGATTTTACAATAATAAACAAAATATATTATCAACAAAATTCCTGTCAGCTTCTGTGCCAGTATGCTTCCTTTCACTGTCGGTGCCGGTGGTCTATGTGCCGGTGTAGAATCTGGCTTTGCTGGTGTCGATGGATTGCCTTGTCGGTGTCATAGGATTGTAAGTTTGCCATCAATGACAAACCCTTCAAACACCTACAATGTCTCATTGGAGTGTGCATTTGCCAACAATCTCCCCCTTTGGCATTGATGGCAACACTCATGAGAAAAATTCAAAAGTGTATCCAAAAATTGAAGTCCAAATATTTTACCAAAACTTGAGTGCTCCCCCTGAGTAGATGATCCCTAAGTTATTGGATTTTTCTCATACCACTACTCCCCCTTTGGCATCAATGAAAAGGGTTGTCAAAGTGTCAATAGAGTGTGGTTTCTTGCTTCACCCTTGTAACCGGTTGGTTACAATCTGAAAAAGATCCGCCAAAACTAAATTCAAGATTTCAAGAAGCTTTTTGCTATCTTTTATTGCTGCCTCTGTCCTCTAAACTATACTGGTGAGGTGTTGCATTTGCTTTGCTGGTGTTTTTTGTCCTTGAACCAAAGCATCAAATATCTCTTTCCTTAAAGATGCGAGGTAGTCTAGTTTTGGACTTAGTCTCCATTTAAGATCCTTAGCCTTACTTTTTATTCTTTCCTTTTCTCTTTCTAGCTTTAATAGTTCTTCCTCAAAACCTATTATCTTTTGCTCAAAAATTGATAATGAATCAGATGAATTAATGAAATTATCAGCTAGTTGATTTATTTCCTCTTGTATCTTGCTGATCTTTCTGTCTATATCAACTGACAAAAAGTTAGTTTTAAAAGTGTCTATGTACAAAGTTTTGAATTCCTTCAATGTACTACATAATTCTAGTAGAAGTGTGTCAAACTACCTTGTACACTTCTTTATGTCTTCCTCAAAGAATTTGTGTTTTTCCTTCTCTAATCTCTCCTTGAATGCTTCCTCTTTTATTTGTTCAACTGTCACAGTGTTGTCAGTAATATACTTAGACAAAGTGTCAAGTTGACTCAAAGAATCCTTATTATCTACATTACATTTCGGAGCTATCATTTTCAAAATAGGAATTGTGTCATCTATAGCCTTGTATGCTTGTGAGCTACAATCTGTTATTTTCTTTATGGAATCCAAAAGAACTTCTGTTACATTAGTTGATTTGAATCCTGCAATTGAGGAGCCAACACTCTGTATTCTACTAGTGGGAGCAGTTTCTTTGCTTATGGTGACCTCTGGTAGGTCAGTCTGTGTTTCCATTTCTTTAAGCAAAGGTTTGTCTTGCTCAGCTGTTGCTAGTGGCACTGACTCTGTATTAACCTATTTTTGTGATGGAGCCTATTGCTCTGCTTGTTGTTCTGTCTGTTGATCAGCCTATTGCTCTGTCGGTTTCTCTTTATCATTTGTCGGTTTACCTTTTGTGTTATCTATTATCAGTGCCTCACTAGCCATATCTATCTTTCCAGTTGTGTCCTTATCTACCACAATGTTAACTTTCCAAGTATCAATGTCAACTATGTATAGTACCTCAGAATTGGGATTTGTGTCCTCTTGTGGTATATACATACTCTCATTAGCCGGTTGATCTTCAGTAGTTACTACCGGTGGAGTATCCAAAGGTGGTGGGGGTAGATTATCTATTATTTTTATGCTCGGTGGTCCACCAACCTTGCCTTTTCCTTTATCCTTATCTTTCTGGTATACTTTGATAGGTTTGGGATTTCTATATTCTTCCTGCTTTTTCTTCTCAACAAGGAATATGTCCCATGCATTTGTAGTTTCCTCTGCAACCTCATTTACTCTACCAACCATAAGTGCTATATGCTGGTGTGCAGTTGAGAATACTAACCAATTAGCCTCTATAATCAGATCATCTATCTCCTTTGGTGAGTTTATAGGATAAACAACAAGTAGTTTTTCAACTTTAATTTTCTTATCAAGCTCTACAACACCTTGCCTTCTACCTTCAAGTCTCTTAAACAGTTCTGCTGATAATTCATCCACAACTTGAATCAAGAATTTCTTGTAAATGTCCAAGTGCAAAATTACACTGTTTTCAACTTTTTCCTTGTCATCAACTGATAGTGAATCATATAATTTGTTGATATTCTTTAGCTTTCCTTCCTTTGTTATTTCATCTAAAATTTTGTCAATTGGAGCAATATTTTGTTGAGTCATTTTCTTTGGTGTTAACTTTTTCTTCTTAGGAGTTATTTTCTTAGTCGGGGGCCTTACTGCCTGTTGTTTTTGTCTGGTTCTTCTAGGAAAAGGTGTAGATACTAGTGAAGGTTCTCTTTTCCTTACAACTCTTTTAAATGCAGCTAGCATATCACTTTCTAAAGAAGTTGCTACTGATGAAAGGTGAGTTTCTGGTTGTAGTGCTTCTAACTCATCTTCAGTGATACCGATTTGTTTAAGTACATCTTCTTTGATAGCCTTAGTCTGCCTAGATCCTCTTCTTGTTATTGCTTCTACCTTCTTTACTCTTTTCTTAGATTGGATTTGATTCTCAATAGTTTCAGCACTACCAAATACCTCTTCTTCAGGTTCCTTGGGTGCTTCCAGAAGGGCTTTTGCATACGTTTCAATTATATGATCATCAGTTTCATAACCCATCTCAGTAACCCAAATTGTTCTTGGGATAACTATCTCCATCCAAATCTCATCCTTCTTAATGACAAAACATATTTCATCCTTATATTTATTTACAATTGCTTGTGATACTCTGATTCTAGTGTTCATCCGGGCCTTCAATGCTTGAAAGTATTCATTTATATTCTTTTCTCTATTTTCACCCATGTTATTTAGTAAATCAGACAGTTGTTTGCCTACCAGTATGTCAAAACCAAAATTCTTGTTACCGATACCAGGCACCTGCTTTGTTATGTACAACATTAAATAGACAAGTAGGTTACCAAATCTAAATGTCCCCTTTTTGTCCTTCTTGATCTTTCCAAGATTATGAATCAGCTCATCCTTCAACCATTCACACACATCTATTTTTGCATTATCCTTGATCATGTCATAAGCACTCTTTATGCATAAACTAGAAACTGAATTTAATTTTTTTGCATGTGTTGTTTTGTAGCCTAGAATCATGCTAATGAATCTGACATTGATGTCAGTTACATCATTCACTCTTAAAGACCTTTTATCGGATGTTGCACCTGTTAAGTTCATCACTAGGTCATTTGAGACCTTCTTTGTCTTATCAAGTCTATTACCGGTTGAGGGTAACCTTGTTAAAAAATTTACTACCTCCTTAGTAATTTTGTGAATTGAATCTAACCAGAAAAATGCACCATGTACCCTGCTCAATACTATCCTTATAACTTCTTTAGGGAAATTCGGAATGCTGAGAATTTCAGTGAATCCTAAGGTTTCAATTGCTTTGTGTTCAAGTTTTAAATTACTAAAACCATCACAAATTATAGTCTTGTACATGTTCTTAATTTCCAAATCACCTAATTCTTCTATGTGGCAATGAATGTACATTCTAGGGTCTTCTACAAAAACTTTCTCTGCCTTAGGAATGATTGATTGCTGAATTGCTTTGCTTCTTTGCTTGAAATGCCTTTGCTCTCGAATTTTCATGCTATTCGAATGTTTGAATGCTTAGTGAAGTAAAATGGAGCCAAAAACACTGATTTATAATGTTAATTTGTTGAATACCACATTTAATGCTTGCCGATTAAGTAATCACTTAACTTTATCTACCAGTATAAAAGTAATTTCAACTTCTTACCATCAACCAAGGGAATAATAGCATGTTTCACATTTGATTGCCAAACCCTCAAGGGAATTTTCTTCAGTTGGATGAAGAGTCTCCTATCGGTGGAGTACTACTCTGTTCTATCGGTGGAGGAGTATTCCTGTCAACATTCAGTTCGGATTTGCTGATCCATTGTTTTGAAAATTCATGCTTAACTTCTTTAACTTTTTCTTTTCCTTTCAAACTAGGACCTTTGTTGTTTACTGGTGAGGACTTGCTTCTACAAAATCTAGCAATATGTCCAATCTTGTTACAGGCATAACAAGTCACATTGTTTTTCTGAATGGCTTTCCCATATCCTATGTCAGTTTGTGTTCTGCATTGATTAGATAAGTGTCCAAACCTTCCACAAACATAACATCTTACATTCATTCTATAATTTTCAGAGTTATGACCAACTTTGTTGCATTTTGAACATTGATCGGTGGGTGTATTGGTATTCTGACAATTTCTAGATCTACATTGATTTTCTCTATGACCATACTTATTACAGTTAAAGCATTTTCCATTGAATTTATAAGCAGTAGGTTGTCTTATCGGTTTGCCATGATCCTGTGTGTTTGCAGTACTGGAGCTTTCTCCAACTTCAAAGCCAAGTTCACAAGTGTCACCATTAGGTTTCTGATTCTTCAATAAGTCACCAAGTTCTTCTGAGCTTTTCTTGAATTTTTCTTTGTGCTGATTTGCAGTATCCAATTCTCTTTCTAAGATTTCTTTCTGCCTGATAAGTTCATTGGAGTCATTCTATGTATGCATTAGATCTGTCTTCAACAAATCATTTTCATAGCTAAGTCTTGTGTTCTCATTTGCAGCATCACTTAGTCTTCTAGTCAAATCTTCTTCGTTCTTCTTTCTATCTTCAATTTCCTTACAAAATCTCATAGTCATATCTTGCATCTCATTTTTTATTGTCATGTTTTCTTGTTTTAGCTTGCTTACTAGATCACTAAGAGTTTCCTTTTCATCATTCTCATTTTACATCTTTTCACAAAGTTCTCTTCTCTTGTTTCTTGCAATGGTTAAATTTTCTTGAAGTGCTTGAATAATTTCCTGTGTATCCTTTAGATCATCTTCAAGTTTCATATTTTTTAACTTTTATGTATCATGGTCTGAGAGAGCTCCTTCTAATTGCTTCATCAAGTTTTCCATCTCTACCGATGTCAAGATCTTCCTCAAGCTATTAGGCTTATGAAAATAGAAGACCAAGCTCTGATACCGATTGTTAGGATTCCCACAGATACTGAGAGGGGGGGGGGGGTAATCAATATCTAATCGATTATTAGATTTTCTTGACTTAAAAGATGTAGAGCATATTAATATTGTATACCGGTAAACAGAAAGTAATGCAATAAACAGAGATAAAAGCAACCACATGAAAATCACACCATAACACAGTAGTTTAATGAGGAAACCCGATGTGGAAAAAACCTTGGTGGGATTTGTGACCCACAATATTCACTTACTGGCCAATAAGAGAATATTACTGCTACAAGAGGGGCCTGCACATGCAAGAAGGCCAAGTGCCTAGAGCTCACTGCTCAATTACAAAATGGGAAGTCTCACTAACTTACAAAATGGATTATATAAATCCAATGTGTTGTACTGCTTCAAAATAGCATCTACTATACCAGATCAAGTACTGGTTTATAGCTCTACTTCATACATAAACCCTTAACCTATAATTTGCATAATAGGTCTGCCTTATTTTGCCTAATTGCATTCCTCCATCCTTACATAAAATCGTTACCATGTTCTACAATGAACTCTCTTATATAAGAGTCATTTTACAACTTGCCAAGTCGGCTTACAATGATTTTACAGTAATAAACAAAATATATTATCAACAAAATTCATGTCGGCTTCTGTGTTGGTATGCTTCCTTTCACTGTCGGTGCCGGTGGTCTATGTGTCATTGTAGAATTTGACTTTGCTGGTGCCGGTGGATTGCCTTGCTAGTGTCATAGGATTGTAAGGTTGCCATCAATGACAAAACCTTCAATCACCTACAATGTCTCATTTGAGTGTGCATTTGCTAACATTCAAAGGCTTTCATGAATGCATTTTAATCTTTCATTGCTAATTAATACATGGTGGATGGATGCTTGTGGAGGCTAGGTTTTTTCCTTATGAATTTTTCTGCAAGGTATGTCTTGTCTCACATTTTGATGGGTATGTTGACTATTCTTTGCATATAGATTATAAGTATTTATTTTCTTGATTTATCAATTGGGTTATGTCGAAATTTCCATTTGAATGGCTACAAGTTTTTTTTCACATATCGTACTTGTAGGTGTATATTGAGTCCCTCTGCAACATACTATCTCAACTTTGGTCCACTCTAGACCATTTAACCATACCAATAATGAGTGCATTCTTACAAAATATGTCATCTTAGAGTAGTATAAATGTTTCATAGGAAACAAATTTGCACTTCATGGTACTCATCAAAATATTCTAACACTATGGGGTGGGCAGACCTGACATTATTAGAGGCCTTAGTTCTTTAGGTCTCTTTGTCCTTCAAGGATAGAAAGCACTAAGACAATCTATTCAGAGATCAAACAGTAAAATATTGTCAACATTTTCTTTACTTGTTCAATCAATTCGTACCACCTACAATATACATTATCTCAATTTTAGTCAACTCTATAGCATTGCATAACTCCAATAATAGATTGATTTTTATAGATTGAATCACTTGAGAGTGGTGTAGAGGTGTTAATAGGAATATTTTTGCAATAAGGGATTAAACTAAATATGCCAAAATGTAGCGGTGGGAATATGAATGCTATTAGAGGACTTGGATTTTTGTATCTCCTCATCCTTGTAGGCTTCATTCTATTTATGTACTCATTACAGACATTTTCTTCTAGGTCAACCATGATAAATATAAGAAAAATAATTAAAGATAATTATTAGTAATGCAAATGCTCCTAGGATCAATATATATATCTAAACTTTTATTTAGTTAACCAAGAAGAACACCACAACACAATATACTAACTTAATTAATAGTACTTCAAAATCTTTGTATAAGTGTAGCCATCAGGAACCATATATAATATAAAGAACATAGTGCAAAACACATACAACACAATAGATGAACCTCAAATGAATTTGTTTGGTACCCAGAAAGGTTATAAAAAAAATAGTTTTTTGTTACCATTTTTATATATGTAGAGGATATGTCATTGATGTTTGATTAGGCTAAGAGGTTCTACTATGCAAAGGGGTTTGATCTAAGAGGGTTTGGTATAACCTTCTTAAAGTAAACACCTTTAGATGGAACTCCTTAACTCTTAAATCATAATTTTTTTAACAATATGTCATTGTAGGTAAAAAAAAAAAGGATGTTCCATAAGTGGGACATACTATTGTGGTAGCACCCTTGATATAAAGAACATAGTAACAAACGCATACAAGATAATACATGATTCTCTACATATTACATGTTAAGATCCATTTATCATGTTTGTAGTTAAATATCTATCTCACGTAACATTAAAGGTAAACTATATCACCTGCAAAGCATAAAAATTCACTAGGTGGTACTAGCATGCATGCTACAAAATAGTCCACACATATTTTTATCACAAAATATCATATCTCTAGTAATGTAAATAAAGAGAAGAATACATAAACATTATATAGACTTTTTAGTCATAAGAGTATTAAAGCCTTGTGTAAAGTAGTTTGAATCTATTGAGACTTGAGAAAAAACCTTTGTCTAAATATTTCTTAAGAAAAAATGACCTCCTATGTGAGGAAATGAACTAGTAGAATATGATACCAAGTTTTACCATCCATGGCAAGGATACCCAACTTCTAATCACTTAATACTAGTCAAGGTAATTAGAACACTTGAGTTATCACTAGACATGTACACACTATACACCTACCACACTGTATTTTCACAAACCACTAATAATTTAGACTAAGATTTCAAGTTATCATAAAAAATATTTTCATAATTTATTCTAGAGTTTCTATCTTTCTAAATATAATTTTATTTCAATTAAAGTAATCTTAAATTTCATGCATATAATTAATAAAATATTCAATCATGAATGCACAATTAATCCTAATTCACTCAACTAATGAAATGAAATATTTTATAATACCTTCTATAAGAATGAACCTAATCTCTTCTAAAAGATCAATTTGTAGTTGAATGAAGATATTAAAATCCTTAAAACAAAACCGCTCAATAAAAAAAACCTTACAAACTTCTATACATTTCACAAAGAACCCCTTTGAATATTGAAATATTAAACAATAATATGTATTTCAGAATTATCAAACTCCACAATCTCACATAACATAATCAAATCCCAAGTCATTCATTACAACATATCCAAACAACTCATTAAATCAGATGTCTATTTTGAAAAGTACTCATTATATATTTTTCCCTAGAAAAAATATAGTGAGTCATCAATTCCAATCTTCTTCTTCCTCACTTTGAGTTTCCTCCTCATCAGCGACAATTCGCAGATGACTAGCCGCGTTAGGGAAATCGCGCCTCAGTTTTGGACAAAATTGGACATTCAAACATTTTAATTCCGCGAGTTTTTCAAATCCAGCTGGTAGTTCTCTTAAGGAAGAACATGCCTTCAGACTTAAACTTTCTAGGGCTGTGAGCTTCCCAAAAGTGGAAGGCAATTTCATCAAAGAAGAACAGGCTTGTAGATTTAAACATCGTAGATTCTTGAGTTCCACAATGGTGGGAGGCAGTTCTTTCAGTTTGGAACAACCGTTCAGCGCCAGATACTCTAAAGTTATAAGTTTTCCAAATGATGGTGGAAGACAATTCAACTTGTCTCAGTACCCCAGAGTGAGTGTACTCAACCGAGGTAATTCACATATTACCACAGGCAACTCCTCCATATTATCCCATGTGTCTAAACTCAGAATTTTCAATGCAGTGAAATTCTGAAATCCTTCTGGTAGAGTCTTCATCTTCCATAATCTGACTAAATTTAATTCTTCAAGAGGAGAGTTTGGAGGCACTTGCAATGGCTTTGATTGCTCCCCATTTGTCCTTTCTAAATTGTCAATGGCATTTGCAATGGCTGTCGCTGTGACCGAGAGTAAACTCTTTGGTAACTGCATGCAATTTTTCTGTTACAGTGAAGACATTCTCTAAAATCTGACATGCAACTAAACTACACAAAGCTATGAAATATAACGACTTACCTTGTAAATGCTAACACCCTCTTTCAGGAGAGGACCGTGGTATACTGCCAATTTATCGAGGTCCTCTAAATGAAAAGGCAAGCAAGGAATATCTTCATCTAAGTGAAGAAATCTCAATTCTGGAAATTTCATGTCACTTGTAGATTTCACACTGATGTTCGGTCCCAACATGAAAACTCGCAATGATTTTCTCATTGAATCTAAGTGTGCTTTTCCGAAGACGTAAGAAGAATGACCTTTACCGAAACAGAATTGAATTCCTTTGATTTCCCCAAGCCTCTGAAAAATGTATAACCAGTACCACAAAAAAACAAAATAGGATGAGGGTACAGTCCATAGTTAAAAAGGGACGTCCTTAGTTTATATAGTATCATTTTGTGTGAAAATTAACAGGTGACGTTAAAAAATATATTTGTTTATGAAGAGATAAGAATACCTTTTCCTCTACAGCGTCTTTAAAAGATTCAATATCCTTGATTCTGGTGGATCGTCCCATGTTTTTCCCTATTGCTAGGATCACATCATCAACAACTACGCTCTGCGTATTCCCCACCACCTTAAATGCGATCAACGCTGCGTCTTCAAGTGTTTTGAGTGCCAGCGATCCAACAGAGTACTCCACATGTCTACGATTCATACCATAAAAGAAGCAGCATATGTCTAAAAATGCTTCTTGGGTGAGTGGGCCAAACTTTTTGAATACAAAATCCACCATACACTCGCTCAGATCCTTCAAGTCTTCTGTAATTGCTTCCCCTCTCTCCATAGCATTCAGTATCTCCCTACATTTGTCGGCCTTGTATCCCTGATTTTTCAAATGAGCACTAACAATCTTTAGAACCAGAGGAACCCCGCCGCATATCTTCAAGATCCTGTCAACATCATTTCTGATACGATCAAGATTCTTAGTTTCTTTGCACAGAATTTTCTTCGCATCGCTTTCCTGGAGAGGTTTGACACGATGTTCATGAGACAGACTTTTATTAAACATATTTGTAGCAGCCAAGTCTCTCGTTGTCAAAAGAAGTCTGATATGCTTGCCAAGGCCCTCCAAGTCTTCTGGCAAAAGCTCTCTGAGGTCTTTGTTTCGCAGAGCATTGTCAATAAAGAGAAAGACATGGTTCTTCTCTTCTCGAAAAGCTCTTTCTAAATGCTCCTTACCTTGTTTTGTATTTCTCAAATCTATTCGTTTTCCATTGTTGTACTTGGGGAAGGCATCCTCTAAAATCTGCTCCTGCATCTTTTTTATGTCATTTCTGTGAGGATCTGTGTCCATTACAACTCTGGTATGGATGTAGCGGTCCAGATTTAATTTTGAATAAACAGCAGTGGCAAGAATTGTCTTTCCAATTCCACCAAAGCCATGAATTATAGCAAGCCTCAATGGCTCATCTGTTGTCTCCTTTTGCAGCCACTCCTTTACTTCTTGTACCTGATCTTCAATTCCAACTATAAGAAACAAAAACAAAAATTGTAAGAACATAAACGATGCTGAAGCAAAATGGGATTATCGATCACACGAAATATTATATGTTTAATATTGAAAAATAGCAATGGGACAGTCCAATGGAATTTTTTAATTTCAGAATATTACTGGCTTGACTCAATCTAAAATAAGCCTTAATTATTTGTTGCAAGTAGAAATTCTTTTAATGTTTCACTTAAACACAAAAGGGGCATCTTATAATGTACCATTTACTAGGGCTTTTAACCTCATATTACTAGGCTTTGTAATCATTGAGGTCATTATAAAACATCTTAGAATATGGAATATTCATAATAATGGATCAATCACATCGGAGTAGAAGAAAAATAAATAAATTTTACTTTATCTTAATTTCTTAAAAATAAATCATATTCACAAAGAAAAATAGACTTTACAATCTGAAGATTTTAAGAACACGCATTTAGAGAAATTTAAAAAACCGTAAACATATGAAATAGAGTCGAAAAGATTAGAGACTATCAAGAAAGGTTCCAATTAAAAAAATAACTCCACAAATGTATATCCAAAGAAGTTGTTGGTCCAGATATTAAATTAAATGGTAGTAGGAACAAATCCCTTCACATTATATGAGATGGAGGGATACTAAGATTAGGGTGTGGTATAAGTCTAGAGTCTGTTTTCATTTACATATCTTAAATTTTGACACCTTTGAATACAATAAAGAAACTAAGATATTTTTATCATAAATATTAATCTTACTCCATGACCATGGCATAGAAACACATACTTTGCAATCTAAAATTACTACAATCAATAATCAATTATAAAAAATAAAGTCCATAAAATATAGTAGAAACAAGTTTTGTAAGAAGAATAAGGCTATACTAGTAGAGAACCTTCAAAAATAAAATAAAAGAGCCATTATGTCACAAGTTCCAATTGATTTCAAGGGAGAAATTAAGTTGGAGCAACACCAAGGAATATATTTTACCTTCATGATTTCTCATTAAAATGTTTGACTTCATATAATTACAAACATCAAGAAAAAAATCATCTATAGATTAATTAAGATACACTAGACTAAGAGAACGCATTTGTATAATTATTTGATCTCGCTAAAATGGCCAAAGATCAAGTAGAAAAAATGATTTGAAAAAATAAATAAAAGAACAACGAATTTAAGATTATTTAAGAAGAATTTGCACAAAATTTGCAAACTCCAAACTTTTAGCTAGAAGTGATGATAATTATGATAATGAAAAAAATAAGAAAATATATTTAAAAATACATAATTTTGTAATACATAAGATGAGAAGGAGAAGATGACTAACTAAAAAGTGACATACACGAATGTTTTTTACCTTAGTCTTACTAGAATAGGATTTATAATAGGCCATGTAAGTCTCCCTCTTCTTTACACGACAAATATTCCCTCTTAGTTTGAAATTTGTAAGACCTCTCTTCCTTTGTAAATATCTACGAGTCTTCTTCCCATGTAAATATACCTAGTCTTTTTCCTCCCCTTTTAAAAATCATTCTTGATTATTCTTCTTATCTTTGTATATTATTATTTAAAAATAAAATCAATTGACTAATATTCATCCCTCCTCTTAATCAATGCAAACATCATACCCACTTTAATTCACATGATTTATGATGGTATGATTGTAACATATCCTACCAAAACATTAATTTATTACACTTACAACAACAATATCCAATTTCCTTGTTTATAATATTCATCACCATATCTAGTATTAAAAAATGAACATCCTTGCCCCAATAATCCATTTAAGGAATTATTTCATAATGTCTTTAAAGAATATGTAGACTCGAAACTGCAAAATTGTCAAGTGAATTCACCTCCAATATGATGAAAGCCTAGTGCATTGAGATGATACAAATGTTTTATGCTAAGCATATTATATCACTTTAATTAGACTAAAAAATGTAGCCATATGTTTCAATTTTGACTTGGTCAATTCTTTTTTATATTATTTGGATCAAAGTATAAAATAGAGTTGGACACCTTGACGAAATTTTCAAGTATAATTTTCAATTAGATAGAAAACCTTAAAAAAGAGATAAAGTTGAGTGGTATCACTAAAATAAGAATGAAGAAAGAAAATGTAAAAATAAAGCCTTGGTATCTTCACGAAAAGAAACTCACAAAGTCTATATAATAAATAATGGTTTTCTTGTGTGCCACATTAATAATAAAAAATTATATTGAAAAGTATCTTTATAAAGCACAAGAGGAATATAACACATACGATCTCTACTAGAGATTATTATATTCAATATAAATAATATGTAAATTTTTCTAAGAAAATAGTTGTTTTATTTATGTTTCTTAAATTCATTGATATTCTATTATAGATTCAAGTGTTGATGAATCAATTAGTTGAAGTCCTACAAACCATTGGTCCAAATTAATGTAGAGTAGTTGCATACATAAGATAACTTTGTATTTTTTTTAAGTAAAAATATATCAGATTAGAAACAGGGAAAAAAAAAACATTGAAAAAACCCTCATCAAAATACTTGAAAAGCACATAAGAATAAATTTTAAAAAATATCAATTTAATATTTTTTATGAAATTATATCACCAATTCAATGGAAACTGCCTTATTCCTTGGTAAAAAACAATTGGATATTGTGTTAAGGTTAATTTTTTTTTAAATACTGATGATGAGACAAATACTAGTGTCAAGAACACTATCTTAGAGGATAGGAGTTCATCATGTGATGACACCTGAAATCACATAGATTTATTGATTCTTATAGAATATTAACTTAAATTAGAAATAAATTTACCGTTCTTTCACTCTTTGTGTCAATGGTTTTTTTAAATTTTCTTTTTTAAAGTCAATGAATAGATTTTATGGTATTTTAAAGATATACCTACAAAAGATGAAAAATTCCTTCAAATATAATTATAGTTCACTATTTTGATTCATAGATAAAAGGTTTGAACCTTAACTATTTGGAACATTTTACCTCTACCAACTATTGATCGTAATTAGAATAATATCATTAGATATGGCAAATTTCTATAACTACATAGAAATGTAAAAATCTTTTATTCTAAAGATTAATAGATTAAATGATAAGATGAGGTATGTAAATTAAAATTTAACTAATCAAACTTTAACATCTTTAATCTTGATAAATTTTACACATTAATGATTGAGTTTCATCCAATTATCAATTCTTGAATAAATCAATAAAAAAATATTGAGCCATTTTCTTGTTGATTTCATCAACCATATACATCATTGGATGAAAATATATTTTATCCACTCAAATAGAACACATTCTTCTAGAAATTTTGATTTGTGAATGTTAGAATGGTTTAATAGAAAGTTCATTATAGTTTCAATAAAACTAATAGAGAAATAAAGAAGAAAAATTAGTATAAAAAAGAAAAAAAAAATTGGTTGACATATATGTAACAACGTGATGTTCAAAGAGACTACCAAATAGAAAAACTATGTACCATTTCTCTTGACATTAGATGGCTTATAGCCCTAGTAGATTTGGAATATTGAAAGAAAAATTCTTTGTGAACACTAAGAAAAATAATAAAAATATTTCTTATAGGAACCACACCATATGGGTATCACTACCTTAGGGATTTGTTAGTACCCAAAATTATACTAATTTACTACTTTGATACTCATGAACCTCCACTTAAGCAAATTGACCATGCCATGTAAGGAAATAAGTACTTCAAATAAAAATATTCGAATTCTGAAAGAATAATACATGAAAGAAATTGTTTATTGAATTACAATTTGAGTAACATAGAAGAATTTCTCACTAAAGAGTGATGATTTGATCTAGTTTTGTAATAGAGTCAATTTTCACGTCTAGAATACAAACATACATGTAAATCATATCTTTGTCATCGTGATATCAATTAGAACCAATAAAAATGTCAAGATTGCATCTAAAATTCTTTTAAATGTAATTGTATGTTAATTTAAATACAACTCAAATTTAATTTATACATTAGAATGAAGAATTCTTGAAAAAATTGTTAAACAAACACATGTATTCCATGTATTATAGTGGAAAAAAATCCTTAAGAAAACATCTAAAAGATTATAGAGGTAGTGTTAAACAAATGAATAAAAATCTTCTAAAATACATAAAAAGCTTGTAGAGAAAGTCATGTTAGTGAGATGGTATGTAATAACATACACATTTATTAAATATGATTTGGCATTCTAGAACTTTAAAATAATGAGCACAAAAGAAATGTTTTAATCAAGAATTACTATGATTATATTTTTTTTATAAATATATATAAAATATTATTCTTCCACTAAATAATGTATGAATAGTTTGACACGCAAATCTTTAAAATTTGTTAATTAAATTTTATTATATACTAATTTTTATCACTTTCACATACAAAAATATATGTCATAGAAACTTTTAATTCAATATGTTATTTTAAAACTTCTTTCATCTTACTAATAGGTAATAGATGTCAAAATGTATAGTTGATCATCTAATATATTGAAATGAAAATGCAAATATTGTAAATCACACAGTAAACAACATATTAAATCTACATAATATAGTCAGCTCTGTAAACTTAGAAATAAAAGCTTAGATCCCATCAAAAGAAATATGCAGCACAGAAACGTTTTATTGATAAATATCTGCTTCAGATGGATATTCTGGCTGCATGATATCTATTCTTCCGCGCTGAAGCTTAGCGTTTGCTATTACAGCTCTCAGTAAAAGTCCTTGATACAGACGATCTATTTTTTCGCGAAGATCTTTCAAACTTTGTTCATCCAGGGAAGTTTTCAAAAATCTGCAACAAGAAAACTCCACCATAAGAGCAAATAGCCATGAACTATATAGCCCACTGTTCTTCTATCAGAAGAAATATAGCCATGTCAAGTAGAACAATATTATATGAGTACAGAACCAGGGAAATGTGCAATTGTTATTCTAACCTGAAAAGGTTTTTAGAATATAGCTGTGAAGCGCAGAGCATGGATCCCTGAACAAGTAGTACAAGTGCATTATTTAGGTTCTCCTTTTCATCTTGAACTAGGTTTCTTTAGTCTTTAATCTGTTTGGCAAGTTTAACCATATCTCTCAAGAGCTCCAAACATTTATTCTTATTCTCTGACTTTTTTGTGAGCAAATGCCCTACCATGGACAGCCCTGCTACTACCGGATGAATTTGTCCAATTTGTTTAAGTATTTCTGAGACCACCTTGAAAACCTCACCATCAGATTGGAACAGATCTACCTGAAAACCAAATGAAAATCAGTCCTAGTGACAGTGATCTGACAATGCTCTCTGAATAGATATAAGTTTTTAACTTTCATGTACATTTCACCAATTTCCTGCATATAGTCGTTGACAAAAGTTAATATTGTGGCACCCGTCTCAAATAATGGAGTCCATTCGTCCAGCTTCTCTGTCATGGATGTCGATTCAGAACTTGTGCTGGTCTTATCTTGGTTTTTCTGCAAAACATTAAAAACAGGCAGACATGTAAAATGATATCTAGTGTATTAGTGATCGTAAATTACAAAACATAATATATCTACTAGATTAGACGGTTGAAGACGAAACAATGTAGGACCTAAGATTATACAAATAATAATGCAAATATCGGTAGTATTTATGAGAAAAAGATAATTTAATATATAAATAAGCTAAATAGTTATATGAAATCTATTTTTATAATCTCTTAAACAGTATACATTAAATCTTCACATTACAAGTAAATTAAAATCCAATCTATGAGCACCACTATCTATAAAATAATTTAGAGGAGAGGACCCAGTAGTTGTGAAAGCTAACTTTGGGCTTCTCAAAATCTTATATGAAAATTTCAAATCACTCCCAATTTTTTACAATTAAGGTTTCAGGGTCACATCATCAAATATGATGCCACATCAACATGTTTTTGGCCAAGGTGTCCAAAATAGCCCCAAAAAAAGTTGAGACCAATAATCATGCAAAATGGCACCCAATACTTGTGCAGAAGATGTGGCATCACATGATTGGTTTCTTTTTACAATTAATGGTACATTTCATTCACTTATTGGTAGTCATTATCAGGAATAACAACTTTAAAGTCGCAATTATTGGGGCAATGTTGTTAAAAAAAATTGGACATTAAATTAAAAAGTATGGGTATCAAATCAACCAGTATATGTATCAAATCGACAATTTCTATCACAACAATTGAAACACGTTCAACTACTAGACCATAACTAATAACTGAAACTTAATGAACTGATTCAGAAAACCGATTTGATGTGCAACATTTACACACCTTTTGAGCCGTCTCTTTCTCTAACATCAAATGGATGGCCCCGATTAAAATGTCGATGCTTTCAGTATCTTTTACTTGAGATAGAGCCTTCAGCTCGTCCTGCTTAAGTGATAGCTCAGGGCCTTTAGTCGTACATAAAGATGCAATACCCTCCAAGCAATTGGCTGTGATGAATGAGGAGACAAGATCAATGCAGTCCAAGAACTTGGCCATGGTGATTTAGGAGATAGAATGCTGTGAATCACAAGACTTTTTTTTATTAAAATCACACTCACAGATCCAAAATTATGGAGTAGAATCGATATGTAACAATGCTAACAACGCAAGACGCTTATTTATATACAATCGTTTTTGTTTTTCTCTCTTTTATTTTCATACCTCTAAATCCCGATGCAATTATTTTCCCGACCCAGCTGGATGACAAGTTATATTATTAGATGTCGGTGCACATGCTGAAAACGAGTCATTTGACCCACAACTTCCTCAATTTCTGGGTAGTTTACATAATTTTTAAATAGTAAAACTTTTCTTAGCCTAAACTTTCTTTCATAGTAAAACTTTTCTTAGTCCAAACTTTCTTTCATAGTTAATATGTCTGTGAATGAACCTAGAATTCCGCCTGATACTGTTCCAGCGTTTGGTAATGGTGAATCTGGAGATGGAACGCCGAGTAACAACAATAGGTCGAGTATTCTATTGTCACAAGACTTTGCTCACCTACTCACATCCAGAAAAACATTTTCTTGTCAGAAGACTTTTCTCACCCATAGTACTGGATTAGGTATGCAATTGTTTTTATTTTGGTCATTGACTTTGTTATATTTAAATAGTATGAGCACATGGTCAGAACAAGTTATTTCAGTGAGGCCCATTCATATATACATACTAAATACTCGAAGCTAATTATACATAATGCTGCTTCATACACATTCATAACATTACTTCATACACATTCATGACATTAAAGGAAAATGAAAGTTTTTATTTTAAATGGTAGATGTGTTAGTGTGAATGAGGTTATTATCTATTTAGTTGTCGGTGGAAATTTATTCACATGTTAAGTTTACTTAGGTCTTAATTTGCATTTAAGATAGGTTGCATTATCCTAAGTTAATTAGCCTTATTTTCTAGGTGTCATTTTAGAAGTTTTCTTATAACAAAGCTATGTCTCATTATTTAGTTTTAGTTTTCTAGGCATTTAATATTTGTATCAAGCATTTAATGTTTGTATTAAGGTTATTTGTCATCCTACCTCATCACCTTGTCTATATGAGCAAGGCCTATGTACATTTAAATGTAAACATATTCGACTATTATCAATCTATGCGTTGTTGTGCAAGTTATCTTGTCATTCTCTCATGTGAGAGTTACTTTGTTCTTGTAGGGTCCTAAGGGTGTTAAGGATTCACCTAATTACTCCTACAAGATGTACATAATGGATAAACAATAAGAACAAATTATATGGTCAAGCATTACCTCAAATCTCTATGCCAAAAATTCTTACTATGTACACAAGAAGAATTTTTGTAATCAAATAAAACAAAATTTTGTAATATACATATCTATCTTTTAAATTAATAATAAAATAATTTGACTATCTTTTATTTTTAAGATATTAAAATAAAAAGAAAGTGTTGTTTGTTTGTGAGTAGTCTAAGCTATTTTTGCTTTTGCCTCTTCTTCTAAAACTTCATATGGTAACTCAAGAATCAATACAGACCTAGGCTCTACTATCTCAATGTAACAATTATTTCTACTTACCAAAAAGGTAAAGGTGTCTTTGTACTTTCAAACTACATGCGAAAGAAATCTCTCTCTCCCTTGGATTGTGTCTTGAAATTTTTTAAACCATCCAAAGAATGTAATATTTTATGCATTGGTATCCATACCAAAACTTCTAATGTGTTGCCTGATTTGTACAACTACAAGGGAAGACTTGTCCCAAGATTGATTAATCCTTCCCAAACGTTCATTTAAAAACATAAATGCCAAATAAATAATCAGAGTCCCATATTTAAATACATACTTACTTCTCTTTGTTTTCTTCAAATTTTCTATTAATTATTGTTGCGGGAGGTCACAAATATCAATTTTTTCACCACCAACCACCATCTAATGTGCCACATAAATTGTTGTTGCAGTAGTCGAACCCTCTTTGTTCTAAAAGTAGAATTTTTAGGCCAAAAACTTGGTCACATACTTGACTCTTGGATCCTTTATCTCTTCAACTGTCATTGCTCTTCCATTTGACCTAAACCTAGTTAGGGTAGCGACAATGTTGTTATTTACCAATTTCTTAACTGCAACCATCTTGTTCACACACAGCCTAGTTAAAGCCCTAATAGCTTCTTTCATAATTTTGTGGGGTTTGTCTAAATACATGACATCTCCATGAATTCAGCGTAGAATGATTCTTACCCATGCAGTATCATACATGAAAATAGGGAATTCCTTCCAAGTGTTTAACCCTAAAGCTAGAATGTTCTTATACTCTTTGAAGGCCAAGTTATCCTCAGTAATATTATCCCAATCATCATAGAAATTAGAATGGCTTACCTATTCTATGTCAGCATGAATATATTCCCTTACATATTCAATGTAGACACAATAAATCAACACCTGTCAGAATTCACCTTCCTTAATAGTTACCATTGCTACATATGGATAGGGCTTGAGAATTGATCATGGCTTCAACTTAGGGTCAACAATGATTGGAGTAGTCATCTTGCACAACTTCTTAGACTTGCACCTAAACAAGGGTTTGCACACACACGTACTTTGATCACACTGATTAAACAAAAATATTTCTAGCAAGCAAGAGCACACAAGATAGTAAGTTCTTAAGTGAACAAAATGAACTCAACATCTTAATTTATCCATAGTATCCACCAACTAGGATTACACTACCATAAATGCATTTTTTTGTTATAACTCAAAAAGTTGATGCTCATTTTTGTCACTATTCACCATCAATGCTTCAGAACAACTAAAATTTTTGGCTACATGTCATGCCAAAGAAACTCATAATCTTATCCAAAAATTAAGGAACAAAGGATCTGCATCCAGTTCTCCCCCTCAACCAGTGCATGTTTGCTCAGTTTCTAGCAGAGGAATCAACACTAACACTAGGTGTAGATCCATCCTCAATCTTTTCTACCAAATTTTGATCAGATTTATTTACCCAAATCTTTTGCATCTTTTCCTAAATTTAATATTGTCATCAATCTTCCATTCTAGACCATTTATTTCTCTGAAGTATCTGGAAATGTGTCCAATTTGTTATAGTTGTAGTATACCATACTGTGTTGGGAAGTATTTCCATTTGTACTCATTCCCTCTGAATTTAGACATACACTCAACAACCTTGTGCCCATACATGTTGCAAGAATAACAATATAATTTGAAAGATTTAACATATCCATATCTATTCTAGTTTACCCAACTTCTGCATACATTAGCCTTGTGTCCAAACTTATTGCAACTATAACATTAACCACTAAAAATTTGAGATTTGATTTGACTTATATATTCACTAGCTCTATGCCCAACTATATCACATGAGAAAAATTTGTCATACAAAGTTGATGAGTACCTAGTTTGAACAAGTAAGAGTCAATCTAAACTTCTTGTTTTGAACCTATGTGAAACCTTGTTGATCACCATTATTGTTCATCAAGTCATCCTTGATCTTTTCCTTTCCTTTATCCTTTTTTCTTAGTAGTTTGGAGCTTTCTCTGTGTAACACTATAAATTAGACCATGTGTTATTCCACGTCACATAAGCATCTTCACTTCAAGCCGATTGGGAACATTCATCGCTTGTTTGTTCTCTTGTCCACATGGATTTCCCTATCAGCTTAGAACTTGTCTTTTATCAAGCATGTTGACTAGTTGACCTATGGACTCTAGTGTGCCACAAAGACATTCACATGTCATGCTAAAATCCCATGAATCTGTCAGTCCACAAGTGATCATTTGAGTGTTATGCCTATACCCAGAAGAGTTTGTAGTGCCTCTATCCATGGCCACTAACAACAAGATTCACTTTGGAGGTTATATCTCATGATCTTTTTGTAATTTGAAGGGATTATTGATCATTTTGAGAAGTGACTTGAGCTCTTGGCATCCATTATCCTTATCATACATAGATTTTCTAGCATTTGAAGACCACCATTATTGCAACTTCTCAAAGAACTCTCGGTTTCATCTTCACAAGTGTTGGAGGGGAGTTCATTCTCTTTCTTAGTGCATTTGCATATCTATAATCTCTCATTTTAACTTATCTATTATCTTAGTTGTCCATTTATTATCTTTATCATTTTATTTCCTATCATTGCTACTATCTTGGTTGTCTGTGGAGGTGGAAACACCGAAACGGGGGTCTGACTAAGGCATGCCTCCAAACACGACCCCCAACATTTTATTTTCTTATTTGTGTGAAATTTTGTAATTGAGATGGAAAATATCTATCTTGCACGAGGCTTCAATCATGGACTTGTTGTAAGCTTCCTCTATCTTTTCTCACTTTGTTTTATTGTTGCGCATTCTGTATAACTTAGCTTAGCTTATTATTACATCATTTTCTTAGTAGTACAGTTGTATCTATCATTTTGCATGGTCTCTATACTCTATCTGTATAGGATGATAGTGTGTCACACTAATGTCCCAGTTTTGCACGCTCGTCCCCAAGACAAAGACTTGGCAGGGTCATTCGGGAGAGCTTTGTTTGTTGGTTATTTATCTTTTTTGTACTTAGCACCCCCAGACTCACCTTTAGCGCCAATTTAAGTGAGGTAGAGTGAAGGTAGTTTTGTTCCTTGAGGGTAATAAATCTCGTCCTCTGCATTTGGTCAACCCAACATGAAGCCACTTGCATTGTCATTTCTTAATTTTTCAATTTTATTTAAAGTTTAAAAGTAAAGTAAAAAGAGAAAACAAAAAGACAAACACAAACACATTTCAATCTTAATCACAATTTGATTCAACTTCCTTCAACTTTGAACATTATAAACTTGCGACACCCTCATGTTGGCCATTTGGTGGAATTGATTATGTGTCGCATTGATGTTTTGTCATTGATGTCAACACTAGTTGTTTGGATGCTTTACCCACACCCTTCTGGTCCCAGTAGGTTGAGTGGTTTTTGGTTAACTTGGATTCGGCATGATCTGGTTAACTCTAGTATAATATGGTGATGGAATTGACTTGTTCATAATGCTTATACTCATGTTTGGTTAGTTGGATTCAATCTGGTGATTGGATGCTATCCTTCTTACACAGAAGATTGGTTTCTGGTTTCGACAAGGGTTTCACTAGCAGATCTTTTGGTGGAGATATTTGATGTATTGCATAATTGTTGGTGGTGCACCTTCTGATGGAGTTTCAGGATGTTGTTGGTAATCTTGTTCGAGACTTGGCAATTGCAGATCATTGTTGAAGAGTGTGGACCTATACTTGGTCCCGGTTGATCTAGGTTATGGACCGACATTGATGTAATGTCTGGACATGAATTGTTGTTGTATTTTTTGAGATGTCTTATGTGTTGGATATTATTTGTTTTGGTCTAAGGCCGATATGGTTTGTAATGATATAATTGGTTTATTGTCTAGTAGTCAACCTGATTGTTTATGATCAAGGGTTTGTATAAATAAGATGTAAGGTCTCATTGTAGATCATCATGGTTATTGTAAGAGGTCATGGTCAAGGAATGTAATGTGCGAATATTGTAATATCATTCAGATAGAGGAGTTGATCGATCAATGGAGATCGAATTGGGTTTGTAAGAGGATTTAGTCCTCCGGTATTGAGCTTAACCGGAATTGTACTCAAGCATAGGAGATGCTATCTTTTGCAGTTCAACACTTCTTCAAATTGTAGTCTGGATTTGTATGTAGTCAGTGAGACTCCTTTTGTGTAGAACAATGTGCTCTAGGTTGTTGGCCTTCCTACAAGTGCAAGCCCCTTCATTGCAAATTCACATACTTACTACAGAAGTATTATCTAATAGTGGGTAGGCTTCCCACCGTGGTTTTTCCCTTTATCGGGTTTTCCACATACAAATCTTGGTGTTGTATGGATGGCTTTAATTTTATGATTATTGTCTATGCTTAATTGGATTAATTGATATTCTGGTATTGTTGTTTTAATTGATAATGCTTCCGGTAATCTGTGACAACCGATTCACCCCCCCCCTCTCAATTGTCTTCTGGTTATCTAGATTGTCTAACAATTGGTATCAAAGCTTTGGTCTTCTCTATAGAAAGCTTAACCACTTGAGGATGATCCTATGGCGACTAATAGTTCAAGTTCATCTAGTTCTTCTGGAGATATTTTTTGAAGGTATATACCGAGGCTTGAAGGAACAAATTATACAATATGGAAGATTCAAATGGAGACTCATTTGAGATGTCTTGGCAAGGAGATTTGGGAGATCACACTGAATGGTGTCACACCCTTTAATCTAAGATCTAGAAATCCTCCTTCAGCAAACCTGGACAAGGAGCTTGATAATGATTGTAGAGCAAGATAAGCCCTCTTATGTGCACTTTCTGATCAGGAAATTATGGGATTAACAAACAAATCATCTGGAAAGGCTATATGGGATAAACTATAGACCCTTAATGAAGGTGACCCTACAGTGAAGATTGTTAAACTTGATGGTTACCAAGTGAGATATGAAAATCTGAAGATGGAAGAAGATGAAGGATTACTACATTCATGGAAAGAGAAAATGATATTGTTATGGGAATTCAATGTTGTGGTGGAACTCTGAGAAAATATGAGATTGTTTCTAAAGTCCTGAGAGCCCTACCACCGGCTTATAAAATGAAGGATACTGCTATTAATGAGTTGAGAATAATGGCTAATACATCTATCAACATAGATACTTTGGTTGGGAAACTATTTGCTTTTGAGCTTGAGGAATTTGGACCTTCTGGAGCTGTGAAAACTGAACCTGCTTTTCATGCATCTACATCTAAAACCGGTAAGCAAGATTGGAGAGTTTTATATGCTAAAGAGTTAGAAGATATGAAGAGAGAAGATGAAGAGTTTGAGCAACTTGAAGCACTATTTGCTAGAAGAGCACTGAAAGGACTGGTAGGAAGTAAGTATGAAGGAAAATCACCTTTTAAATGTTTTGCATGTAATAATATTGGTCATTTTGCATCTAGATGTCCTGAAAGGAATTTAAGATTTGAAGAAAGAGTTAAGAAATCATTTAATCCTAATCAGAACAAGTTTAGATTCAAGAAAAAAAATTATGCTACATAGCGGATGAGGAAGGTATTACTGATTCAGATGATGAACCAATAGAAGACTCTGCTAGTGGATCCGACAATGGGAAAGAATGGGTATTCTTGGCTATCAAGGAAGATGATCTGGCACTAGAAGAGAATGTACCTAAGGAGAAGGCACTTGCTGCTAAAATTGAGTATAAGGATGAATGGGTAATTGATAGTGGTTGTTCACATCAAATTACTAGAGATAAAGGAAAGTTTCTATCTTTGCAAGAAATTGATGGTGGATTAATTAGACTTAGAGATGACAAGGCATGTATGATTAAGGGAAAAGGAACTACATCATTGGATGGTAAGAACAATACTGACAATGTTTATTATGTTGAAGGTTTGAGGCATAATCTTTTAAGTGTTGGTAGATAAGGGATTTCAATTATAGTTCAAGGATGGAAAATGCAAAATCATTAACAAATCTGGGTTGGAGATTGCAACTGGTACGGAGACAAAAGGTAGCATATTTCATTTGAACTCCAGTAACAAGATATGTTTGATTACACAGATTGATGAAAGTTGGTTATGGCATAAAAGGCTATGTCATGTAAATTTTGATTGCATTGTGAATATTAGTTCAACTGAAGCTATTAGAGATATACCTAAGATTATGAATCCCTATAATCAGGTATCTAAAGAATGTCAAAGGGGTAAATAGGTCAGATCCTCTTTTAGGAGTATACAAGATAAATAAAATGATGTTCTTGATCTTATTCACACTGATTTGTGTGGCCCTACTAGAGTTGAAAGTTTTCATGGTTATAGATATTTCATGCTAATCATTGATGACTATTCTATAATGATGTGGGTTACTTTTTTTAGAAAAAAATTTGAAGCATTTGAAAAGTTTAAAATCTTTAAGGCTAAAGTGGAAATTGAGACAAGATTGAAGATTAAATGTTTGAGATCATATCATGGTGGAGAATTCACATCCAGTGAGTTTAATAACTTTTGTGACATGCATGGTATCAGAAGACAATTTTCTGCTCCTCGAACACCTGAGCGGAATGGAGTTGTGAAAGGAAAGACAGAACTATCTTGGATGCTACTGGAACAATGATGATGAAAGCTAATCTACCTCATATCTATTGGAGAGAAGAAGTTAGTACAACGGTTTATACATTTAATAGAGTACATATCAAAGGAGAAATCGGTAAGACACCTTATGAATTATGGTTTGGCAATACACCTACAGTTAAGTATTTCAGAATCTTTGGTAGTAAATGTTATATCAAGAGAGATGATACTATTGGGAAATTTGATCCTAGAAGTGATGAAGGCATATTTTTTGGTTATTCTAATGAAATCAAAGCATATAGATGTTATAACAAGAGATTGCAAAAAATAGTGGAGAGTGCTAATGTCAAAGTAGATGAGCTAAGAAAAAGTCAAATAATAATTTATGAGAAGGAACCGGTAGTGGAAATTATTATATCTGAACTGGTAGCACCTTTATCGGAACAAAGAGTTGAACCAGTTACTCCAACAACATCACAAAATTATATAGTAACTGAAGAACATGGAAGAGGAACAGAGAGTCAGAAGACTCCTAGGTATGTGAGATTGAATCATTTTGAAGATCAAATCATTGGGGATAAGAGAAATGGAGTGATGACAAGAAGAAGATTGGCAACTAAGGAGGTATGTTTTATTTCACAAGTTGAACCGATATCAATAATTGAGCCATGTAAAGATAAATTTTGGTTAAAATCTATGGAAGAAGAATTAGATCAAATTGAGAAAAATAACACATGGACTTTGGTTCTTGGGCCTAAAAATAAAAATGTTATTGTAACTAAATGGGTTTATAGGAATAAATTGAATGAGGATGGTAAAGTTATAAGGAATAAGGCTAGATTAGTTTGTAAAGGATATTCTCAGAAGGAAGGAATTGATTATGGAGAAACTTTTGCACATGTAGCTAGGATTGAAGCTGTAAGATTATTTCTTGCCTATGCTACTTATAAATACTACAAGGTTTATCAGATGGATGTTAAATGTGCATTCTTGAATGGGGATCTTGATGAGGAAGTTTATATTTAGCAACCAGATGGTTTTTCACTATCAGATGATACTGATATGGTTTGTAGGTTAAGGAAAGCTTTATATGGATTGAAACAAGCACCTAGAGCTTGGTATGCAAGGTTGGATAAATATATTTTGAAGCTTGGTTTTACTAAGGGTAGTGCTGACAGTAATTTATATTATAAAATCATTGATGATGATATACTGATTGTTGAAGTATTTATTAATGACATTATTTTTGGAGGTGAAGATAAATTATGCATAGAATTCTCTAAGAAAATGGAGAAAGAATTTGAGATGTCTATGATTGGTGAGATGAAATTTTTCTTACGTTTGCAGATTACTCAGACTGACAAAGGTATTTTTATCTATCAAACTAAATATGCTAAGGAATTGTTGAAGAAATTTGGTATGAGAGATTCTAAACCGATAAGTACACCTATGGTTACAAGTGAGAAATTGACAGGGAAAGATGTTTCTGCACCGATAAATCGTACAAGATACAAATCTATGATTGGAGGTCTACTTTATTTAACTTAGACTAGACCTGACATTATGAATGTTGTTTTTATTGTTTCAAGATTTTAGAGTGATCCTAGAGAAAATCATGAGATGACCATGAAAAGGATTTTTAGATACTTGCAAGGTACATCGGAATATGGTGTGTGGTATCCTAAGGATGATAACTTCACTTTGTGTGCATATACAGATGTTGACTGGGCTGGAGATGTTGATGTCTAGAAAAGTACTTCTGGTTGAGCTTTCTTTCTTGGAAAGAAGTTGGTTTCATGGATCAAAAAGAAATAGTCATGTACTTCTTTATCTACTGTTGAAGCTGAGTATGTTGTTGCTGCTACTAATTGTACACAAGTTTTATGGATGAAGCAAATGTTGAAGGATATAAAGGTGGATTGTGATGCACCGGTAGTTATTCACTGTGATAACTTTGTTGCTATTGATATATCAAATAATCCTATATTTCACTCTAAGACAAAGCAAATATCTATCAAGTATAACTTTTTGAAGGAGAAGGTGGAAGAAAATGAAGCTAAACTGGTTTATGTGAACACTAAAGAATAGATTGCAGATATTTTCACTAAACCTTTATCCAAGGAATCTTTTGAGTACCTGAGAGACAAATTGGGGGTTTCTGCCCCTCCGCCAGAGACTTGATTGATGTGATTTTGGCATCAGTCCAGTATGCATTATTAGAGATACTATTCATTATGGCACTGATGTGGGATGCTACTGCTCAGGGGGAGTAGTCAGTTTTGAGATTCAAAGGCTTATGTTTTTTCTCTGATATTTCTATCAAATTTCTAGCATTGATGTCAAAGGGGGAGAGATAGTGATGTGAAAAAGAAAGTCAGAACTTTATAGAGATATTATTCACAGGGGGAGAGACATTGATATTCAGAGATATATGCAGGAGATTGTTGGCTATCTTCCACAGGGGGAGACTTGTTTGGCATTTATTGGTACTTAGATGTTTTTCACATCCAGTGTTGCTATCAATGCCAAAGAGGGGGATTTTTGGCCATTTGGTGGAATTGATTGTGTTGTATTTATGTTTTGTCATTGATGTCAACACTCGTTGTTTGGATGCTTTACCTGCACCCTTCTAGTCCCGGTAGGTTGAGTGGTTTTTGGTTAACTTGGATCCAACATGATGTGGTTAACTTTGGTATAATCTGGTGATGGAATTGGCTTGTTCATAATGCTTATACTCATGTTTGGTCAGTTGGTTTTGGTCTAGTGATTGGATGCTATCCTACTTACATAGAAGATTGGTTTCTAGTTCCTGTGAGGGGTTCACCGGTAGATATTTTGGTGGAGATCCTTGATGCATTGCATAATTGGTGTTGGTGCAACTTCTGATGGAGTTTTGGGATATTGTTGGTAATCTTGTTTGGGACTTGGCATTTGGAGATCATTGGTGAAGTGTGTGGACCTATACTTGGTCCCGGTTGATCTAGGTTATAGACCAGCATTGATGTAATGTGTGGATAGGAATTATTGTTGTATTTTCGGGATGTCTTAAGTGTTGGATATTATTTGTTTTGGTCTAAGGCCGACATGGTTTGTAATGATATAATTGGTTTATTGTCTAGTAGTTGACCTGATTGTTTATGGTTGAGGGTTTGTAAAAATAAGATGTAAGATCTCATTGTAGATAATCATGGTTATTGTAAGAGGTCATGGTCAAGGAATGTAATGTGTGAATATTGTAATATCATTCAGACAGAGGAGTTGGTTGATCAATGGAGATCAAAATTGGGTTTGTAAGAGGATTTAGTCCTCTGGTATTGAGCTTAGTTGGAATTATACTTAGGCATAGGAGATGCTATCTTTTGCAGTTCAACACTTATCCAGATTATAGTCTATATTTGTATGTATTCGGTGAGACTCATTTTGTCATGAGCAGTGTGCTGTAGGTTGTTGGCCTTCCTGCAAGTGCAGGCCCCTTCATTTTAAATTCACATACTTACTGCAGAAGTATTACCTGACTGTGGGTAGGCTTCCCACCGTGGTTTTACCTTTACTAGGTTTTTAACATACAAATCTTGGTGTTGTGTGGATGGCTTTTATTCTATGATTATTGTCTATGCTTAATTGGATTAAATGTTATTCCAGTATTATTGTTTTAATTGATAATGCTTTTAGTAATTTATGACAACTGATTCACCCCCCCCCCCCCCACTCTCAGTTGTCTTTCGGTTATATGAACTGTCTAACGCCTCAAAGTTTGGTCAACTTGTTGTGGAGCTTGTCCATGATCTTTACAGCTAAGACTACCATAGGAGTTTTTGTAAGAAGGGATCCTAGAAAGAGTATTCCTATGAATCATTTCAATCCTCCTAGGCCATGTCTGATGTTTAACGATTTACTTCCCGATCCTAATGACTTTATGGCCTATCGTCCATTCAAAACCATTTTGATAGGGGGACCTTCTCCATGTGATTTTCAATCAAAATCTTAGAATAATACTATGAGGAATTTTCCTCCTTCGGTTGATCATGATTTTTTTGTCACCATTGATGTTGAACAAATTAACATGTTAGAGGAGAATTTGAGAGACTTTAAGGGTTTCTTGAACCAGGAGAATGTCCTCCCCCAAGTTAGAAATGTTGTAAGAACTCTAAGAGACATGTTGATCTTAGATAAAAGAGGCCTAGAGATGTTGCAAGCATTATCTATGATTATCAAGGTTCATGTTCCCTTGGCTGGTACCTCTCTCCAAGATAGCCAATCCGACACTTGTGGTTTACAACTTGGTGTTGACATACTTGGTTTCATAGTACATATAGTTGATGTAGCACCCACCATCCACAAAATAAAATCTTCTACCGTTCCCCTGGGTTATACAATTATGGTTGGTAGTTTCACTATTAATTCTATATAGGACACACCACTATTGTTAGTGTTGTTCTAGGTGGTTCTATCCCTATTGGTAGTACCGATCCTCATGCTGGTGTTGGTAGAGGTGGTGGTGCACATGGTTCTCCTCCTACTCCACCCCCTGTTAATCCTTGTTAGGATTCCCAAAGATACTGAAAGGGGGGGCTGAGTCAGTATCTGACCGGTATAAGAATTTTCTTAACTTATAACATGAAAAGCATTTCAAAACTGTGTACTGGTAAACCAAAAGTAATGTAGTAAATAAGAGAAATAACCACAACATAAAAGACACACCATAACACAATATTTTTAACAAGGAAACCCAGTGTGGGAAAAACCTTGGTGGGATTTGTGACCCACAATATTCGCTTACTGGCCAATAAGGGAATATTACTGTTTACAATAGGGGCCTGCACATGTAGGAAGCCCAAGTGCCTAGAGCTCACTTCTCAGTTACAAAATGAAGTCTCACTGACTTACAAAAATGGATTATACAAATCCAATGTCATGTACTACTTCAGATCAGTATCTACTATGCCACATTCAGTACTGGTTTAAGTTCTGCAACATACATAAACCCTTATCCAATATCTACCTTACAATTCACACATTAGGTCTGCAATAATCCTTCCATCTATCACACCCTAAATGATCTATAATGATCTCATACGTATATGAGTCATATTACAATCTACCATGTAGGCTTACAAAATATTTTACAATTAAATAAAAAATACATTTATACAAAAAATTTGTTGGTCATGGTGTCAGTGATCAATCTTTTCAGTGTCGGTGAACTGTATGCTAGTGTAGGGTCTTTCGGTGTCGGTGCCTTCCGATATCATATGATTGCAAGGTTTCCATCAATGACAATACCTTCAATCACCTACAATTTCTCATTGGAGTGTGCATTTGCCAACAATCTCCCCCTTTGGCATTGATGGCAACACTCATGAGAAAAATCAAAACTGTATATCCAAAAAAAAATGATTTTGCCAAAATTGTCTTACCAAAACTATGTCATCAAAAAGTGTGCTCCCCCTGAGCTGATGATGTCTTTCTTCTGATCATTTTTCTCATCTCCACTACTCCCCCTTTGAAATTAATGACAAAGGTTGTCATTCACTGTCAATGGAGTGTGGTTCCTGCCTAGATCCTTGTAACCAGTGGGTCACAATCTGATAGATGTCCGCCAATGCAAAATTTTGACTATCTCTGAACCTTTTGCTATCTTTTAATGCCGCTTTTGTTCTCTAAACTATACCGGTGAGTATGTGCATTTTCTCTTTCGGTGTCTTAAGTCTGGGAACCAAAGCCTCAAAAATTTCTTTTCTCAAAGAAATGAGGTAATCTAGTTTAGGACCTAGTTTGCATTTTAAATCCTTTGCCTTAACCTTTATCTTTTCTTTATCTTTTTCTAACTTCTCAATTTTCTCTTCAAGATTTGCAATGTTCTTTTCAATTTCCAAAAATGGATATGATGTTCCTATTAAATTGTCAGCAATATTTTTAATTTCATCTTGTGCTTTGCTGATCTCCGAATCTATGTCTTCTATCAAAATATCAGTTTTGCAGGTATCTCTGTACAGTTTCTTGAAATCCAAAATTGTTTCTCCTAGTGTCAATTATAAGGTTTCCATTTGTTCCTTATTCTTCTTCACTATTTCTTCAAAGAATTTTTCTTTCTCCTTATTCATTCTCTCTTTGAATGTGTCTCCATTTATTTGATCAACTATCAAAATATTACCGGTGATGTATTTAGACAATGTGTCTAGTTGACCTAAGGAATCTTTACTTCCCACAATGCACTTGGGTGTTATCAATTTAAGAATAGGAATTGTGTCATCAATAGCCTTGCAGGCTTGTGCATTACACTCAATGATTTTCTTAATAGAATCTAATAATACCTATGTCATGTTCATTGGTCTAAATTCTGTCATTGAAGAACCAAATGTCTGCCCAACTATTTTCACAATCTCCATGTTGTCGGTTGTAATAATAAATTTTCTTGTTTCGACCTCTGGTAGGTCAGTTTGTGTTTGCATTTCTACTAGCAAAGGTTTAGGCTTTTCAGTTGTTTCCGGAGGCACTATCTTGGTTTGAACTTGTACCTCAACCTATTTGTGTTCATGTTTCTTACTTAGTGCCTCAGAGGGTTTCTCTGTGCTCTCTACTGCTGGTTTTTCTGATGAAGTCTCAGTATGCACTGTCGGTTTCTCAGTATGTACCTCTGCATTGTCCATTGACGGTTTTCCTTATTGTTTCTTAGTTTTATCTACCAGTGCTTCTGATGGTTTCCCAGTGGTGTCCTTTGCTAGTTTCTCTATCAGAGTGGGTTTTTCTATGCTTATATTTACAGTATTACTAACCCCAATCTCAACATCTGTAGTCGATGGCTCAGTAGCCATACTTTTCTTCCTATCTTCAGTGGTCTCTCTGTCAACCACAATGTTTACCTCTTGTGTATCTATGTTCATAGTGTACAAAATTTCTGACTCAGGATTTGTATCCTCTTGAGGAGTCTCCATACTCTTAGTTGTCGGTTGTGTTTCAATGGTTTCTATCGGTGGAGTATCAGAAAGAGGTGGGGGCAAGTTATTAGTTTTCTTAAGGCTCGGAGGTCCACCTTCCTTACCTTTCCCCTTATCCTTGTCCTTTTGGTATACCCTAATGGTCTTAGGTCTTTTGAGTTCTTCTTGTTTCTCCTTTTCAACAAAGAAGATGTCCCACAAATCTGCAGTTTCTTTAGAAACTTCATTGACTCTGCCTATTATTAGTGCTACTTGTCGATGACCGGTTGAAAATATTGTTTGTTTGGCTTCACTGATTAATTGATCTATTTCTTCAAGTGAGTTTATTAGGTGCACTGCAAGTAATTTTTCAATATTTCTTTTTATCTAACTCAAAAATAGCTACCCTTTTGGCTTCTAGTCTTCCATATAAATCGTCGGGTATATCATCAACAATTTCCATCAAAAATTTCTTGTATATGTCTAAGTGTAAAATTACACTATTCTCTATGCTCTCTTTATCATCAGTAGAAAGTGTGTTATACAACTTGCTAATATTTTTCAATTTTCCATCTTCTGTTATTTCACTTAGAAGTTTGTCCAGTGGAGCAATAACCTATTTTACCTTCTTCTTCTTTGGAGTTAACTTCTTAACTGGAGGCCTAACTGCCTATTGCTTTTGTCTTGTTCTTCTAGGTGTGGGTGAGGGTACTGGTGAGGGTTTTTGTTTCCTTTCTACCCTTTTGAATTCAACCAGTATGCCACTTTCAGAAGAAGTTGCAACCGATGAAAGATGAGCTTTCGGTTGAAGTCCTTCCCACTCACTTTCCTTGATACCATTTTGCTTCAATACATCTTCCTTAATTTCTTTAGCTTGTCTAGTGCCCTTCCTCACTGTCTGTTCAATTTTCTTTACTCTTTTCTTAGACTGAATACCACTTTCAAGTATCTCAGCATTACCAAAGAAATTCTCATCCGGTTTTCTTGGTGCCTGAAGTAGAGATTATGCATATGTCTCAATTATGTTCTCATTAGCTTCATATCCCATTTCAGTTACCCAAATAGTCCTTGGGACATCTACTTCCACCCAGATTTCATCTTTCTTAAATACCACAAAGCATATGTCATACTTGTATTTGTCAACAATTGTTTGGGACAACCTTGTTCTAGATTTCATCTTTGCCTTAAATGCTTGGAAATATTCATTGATGTTCTTATCTCTATTTTCTCCCATGTTGTTCAGTAGGTTCATTAGTTGTTTTCCTACTGATATATCAAATCCAAAGTCTTTCTTGCTAGTACTGGGTACTTCTTTGGTGATATACAACATTAATTTTACAAGTAAGTTGCCAAATCTGAAGGTTCCCTTCTTGTCACCTTTGATTTTCTTTAGGTTTTTTGTTAGTTCATCTTTCATCCATTCACAGATGTCAATCTTAGCATTGTTGTTCACTAAGTCATAAGCACTTTTAATATACAAGCTAGAGATTGAGTTTAGTCTGTTTGTATGAGTGGCTTTGTAGCCAAGTACCATGCTAATGAATTTGACATTTTCATCTTTAACATCATTGACTCTAAGTGATCTCTTGTCGGAAGTTGGGCCAGTTAAGGTCATTACAGTGTCATTAGAGACCTTCTTAGTTTTGTCAGGTCTCCTACCAGTGGAGGGTAAGCCCGTCACTTCCCTAGTTGCCTCTTTCATGATCTTATGAATTGAATCCAACCAAAAGAATTCTCCATGCACTCTTCTTAGCACAATCCTTATAACATCCTTGGGAAAATCCAGGACACTAAGGATTTCAGTAAAACCTAGAGTTTCCACTATCTTATGTTCCAGTTTGATATTTCTAGATTCATCACATAAAACAATTTGATACATATTCTTGATTTCTTCATCTCCTAGTTCTTGTATGTGACAATGTATGTACATTCTAGGGTCTTCAGCATATCTACACCTTTAGGAATTTGAGAGAATGCCCCTAGGGTATCATCTTTCTTTGCAATGTCAGGAATAATCTTAAACATGGGTCTAGGGCATTTAACTTCTTCTACAATAATAGGGTTTGCAATGAATTCAGGAACAGAGGAGGATTCCATGGTTATAAATACCTCAATCTACCTTTAGGATGAGTGCTTGGATGAACTGGTTCACTTTACGCTAAGAATGCCTTCGCTCGGGAATTTTGCACTCTCTAAAGATTTTAAATGCTTGGTGAATAAAAAGGAGCCAAAACACTTTCTTTATAGTGTTATTTCCTTCAGCTACCACATTTAATGCTTGCCGATTAAGTCAAACTTAACTCATCTACTGGTAAAGAAGTACTTCAACTTCTCACCATCAACCGAGGATATATTAGCATGTTTTTTAGTTTGTTACCAAACCCCCAAAGGATTTTCCTTCAGTTAGATATAGAGTCTCCTACCGGTGGAGTGATACTCCATTCTATCGATGGAGGAGTATTCCCATCAACATTCTAATCTAACTTTCTGATCCATTGTTTTGAGAATTCTTGCTTTACCTCTTCAACCTTTTCTTTACCTTTCAAGCTGGGTCCTTTGTTATTTGTCGATGATGCCTTACTTCTACAAAATTTTGCAATATGTCCAATCTTGTTACAAGCATAACAAGTCACATTGTTTTTCTGAATAGCTTTCCCATATCCTATGCCAGTATGTGTTCTGCATTGATTAGATAAGTGTCCAAATCTTCCACAAACATAACATCTTACATTCATTCTGCAATTTTCTGAATCATGACAAACTTTGTTGCATTTAGAACATTGACCGGTGGGTGTATTAGTTTTCTAATAATTTCTAGATCTACACTGATTTTCTCTATGACCATACTTGTTACAATTAAAGCATTTCCCATTAAATTTGTAAGCATTAGGTTGTCTTATCGGTTTGCTATGATCATGATTGTTTGCAGTACCGAAGCTTTCACCAACTTCAAAGCCAAGGCCATTTGTATCACCATTAGTTTTTTGATTCTTTAGCATGTCATCAAGTTCTTCTGAACTTTTCTTGAATTTCTCCCTGTGTTGATTTGCAGTAGCCAACTCATTTTCCAAGAAATCTTTCTGTCTCATGAGTTCATTTTTGTCATTTTGTGTATGCATCAAATCTATCTTCAACATATCATTTTCATGACTAAGTCTTGTGTTTTCATTTCTAGCATAATTTAGTCTTCTAACCAAGTCATCTTCATTCTTCTTTCTATCTTCAATTTCTTTACAAAATCTTAGTCATGTCCTACATCTCATTCTTCATTGTACTATTTTTTTGTCTCAGCTTGTTTACCAAATCATTAAGAGTTTCTTTTTCATCTTCATCATTTTGCATCTTTTCACAAAGTTCTCTTCTCTTGTTCCTTTCTATAGTAAAATTTTCTTGAAGTCCTCGAATGATATCCTATGCAGCCTTCAGATCATCTTCAAGTTTGATATTCTTCACTTTTTATGCATCATAGTCTGAAAGAGTTGTTTCCAATTACTTTCTCAAGTTTTCCATCTCTACCAGTGTCAAGATCTTCCTCAAGTTGTTAGGCTTTTGAAAATAGAAGACCAGGCTGTAATACCAATTGTTAGGATTCCCAAAGATACTGAGAGGGGGGGGGGGTGAATCAGTATCTAACCGATATAAGAATTTTCTTAACTTATAACATGAAAAGCATTTCAAAGTTGTGTATCGGTAAACCAAAAAAAATGCAGTAAATAAGAACAATAACCACAAAATAAAAGACACACCTGGTATAGTTCATTACCTAAGAACTCTATCCAAAAATTTGATCAGCCTATGGATCTCTTCCTTAAACGGTTCCAAGCTAACATTGGCAGCAAGTTCACCATCACTAACCTTGTTGATTGTAAGGAAAAGCTAAATGAGAGGGTTATAGACTTTATCTTGCAATACAAATCTATCTCTACCAAGATCCCCTTTTCCCCGCTAGGTAGTTATTTTCAAACAATGTTCATCAAAAATATGCAACCAACATTAAGGGAGAAATTATCCCTTAATCACTATCAAAACATTGCCAATTTGTGTTCTACGCTCACTTACTACATACATAGAATGACATAGTTTGGATAGTCCTCTTTGAAACCTCGTACTTGTTCTTTTGCAGGCATGTCCATGGAAGGGTCCTGAAAGAACAAAGTTGTGGCTAATGTCATAGCTACTCCTTTGATAGCTAATACATAGGAATGACATCACAATAGGGTCTTCACAAAATTAAATGACTCATATTTGTGAATAAAGAAAAGGTTATTAAAATATAATCTCATAACCCTTTTGGAGATTAGACCTTTTCCTGATAATAGACCATACCCTCATTCGTATGATGGTTCAAGATTTTGCCAATATCACCATGTACCTATTCATGACACTAAGAGATGCCATCATCTTAGACACAATTCAAGACCACATCGACAGTGGAGCTATATGTTGGAATCCAATAACACTAAGAGGGGGGGGGGGGGGGGTGAATCAGTGTTATACCGAGAAGTCCAATTTTAACCTTATTAAAACATGCATACACCAATCAGTATACCGGTACATGCAAAATTGAAAGAAGTAAAGCAGCCAATAAGCCAATCACATAAATAAGAACCATAATGCACAAAATTATACATGGAAAACCTCAAAGAGGAAAAACCACAGTGGGATTTGTGACCCACAATATCAATCCAGTGGCCATATAAAGAGATATTACAAAATATGAGGGGCCTGCACTTGCAGGAAGGCTTACAGCCTAGAGCACACTGCTCAATCACAAAAGAAGCCTCACTAACTACAAATAAATCTAGACTACAATCTGGAGAAGTGTTGAACTTCTAAGATAGCATCTTCTATGCCAGAATACAGTTATGGTTAAGCTCTGTCTGTTCCGATCTGAAACCCTAAACCCTTTACAAAAATATCCTCATATACATAGTCTCTTTGATATATTTTGCATCAAATCACATCCATATATCCATCACCATCTCTATATGTTAGTTGTGTTTAGAGTCGCCATATTAATTCAAGGGTTCCCCTTTAAAAACCCCGCCTATCTTATTCGAGGCCTCCCCTTCATCATCTAAGTGTCTATCATCCTTTGAAGAAGTTGGTCAAGGTCGCAAGCTTCCACGATCATTCCTCCCCTCCCTTTTGAATCACTTCGAATCATTTCGAAACTCGGTTCGAAGTAGTTCAAAGTGGTTCGACCAAATTTTTCACACTAACACCCTTTCTTTGGCAGGAAGTATCTTTTATCACGGCGGTCTTCTTTGAAATACTTTGAACTGTTTTGAAGCTCGGTTCAAGCTTATTCAAAGTGGTTCTTGACAAGTGTTGATGGCGGGAGTTTATTTTTGGAGTACGATGCGTCGCCTTTCTCTCAAGCAATCAATGGTCCCGTCAGCATGACAAATCAAAAGATTTTATTTCTTTTTCAAGGGAAAGGGCATCATTATTATGAGTGTGAGTAGACCTTCATTTTAGGAATGACTGGATACTGCATGAAATCAATTATTATTAACTCATGCGAAAGGGTAAATCATTAATCGAGGCATTTATGCATCGACGCCTCGAGCATGTCAATCCTGATGTGAGGTGATGAACTATCATTATCCGATCTTCCCATGTATAAGGTTTCCCTGTGATAAATTTTCATTCAGTTGCCTGGTAAGTTATCCAAAAACAAAAAAGAAAAAGGAAAAAGGAAAGGAGCTCTGATTTCAGAGAGAAGGAGCAGTTAGGGAAGCTAGAGAAGATTATTTGCTTTTCAACGGAAAACAAGTGAGAGTTTAGTAATCTTTGTTCTGTTCTGCAAAACTGTTATTTTCAAAGGATTGTCTGAAACAGGTCTTGCTTGTTTAAGTTGAGAATGAAGTCGGTTATGCATTTTCTTGGTAATGTTTCTAGCCTTGAATGTAAAAGACCAGTGATTTGTGATATCAATTTAGAAGGGGTAAATGTGGAAAGTCTTCAAGCAAATTTTCTTGCGAATACTGAAGAAGTTAAGGGATGTATGGAAATATTAACGAGCGGGTTAATTGAAGCTGCTGCGTTTCCCCCCGCCTTCGTAAACCCTGAACTCCTTTAACTTTGCATTGACCATTATGATGTAAGAAGAAAGAGCATAGTAAGCAAAAATGGTAATACCATACTTCCTGTCTCCAGGGAAACCATTTCTTCTGTTTTGAAATTAACAGCAAGTACCTTTGCCACTTTCTCACCCATTCAAGCTGAAGCTGAGTATCGGGAAAACCCTAGTGTGTACCGAAACACCCTTGCCAGGAAATGGACCAAGGTTAACTATGGAGGTGGGTCTAGACTCCCCAAGGTCATTACTAGAAGCCACATGAAACCCCACATACACGACCTGGTGGTATTATTACACAGGGTGAAAGGTTCAGCTGATGTATATTTGTTCGAAGAATGGATGTATAGGTACATTGAAATTATCTTAAAGGGTGAACAATGGATGGATTGGGCGGAGATTATTGCCACTTCCTTGAGAAGCCAGCTCAAACGCACCAAAGAGTCTGGAGAAGATTTTCGTATGGCCTCATATTTGACTTACTGTATTGCCTGCACGTGTGATCTCACCACTCTTCCACATGAGGTATGGAATGAGGAAATGACCATCTTCCAATATTGTCTGTTGTTGCAAAAAGACAGAGTTCTGGAGGATTTCCGCAAGGTGCATGATGTATTATTTGAAAACATTTATTCGACTCTAGAAGGTGTTCAGATGCCATGACTCTCTCCTGAATCGCTGAGGCTGGTTCAACGTTATGGGAGTTCTTTTATTCAGTTTCCTAGGTTCACATATTTGAGAGTTGGAGGGTTTGAGGAAGAACCTGTGAGGTTACCTCGATATGCCCTTGATTGTTTCATTTTAGCCGAATTGTGCAGGCAGCTTTCTGCTATTATTAAGGATAATCTCCCTCAGGAGAAATGGGAAACGGTTTTCCCTATTAAGCTGCGCTCTTTGGTCTGTAATAACATGAATAACGCTTCCATCATTGGAAGCAATTTGCTGGGATTCAATCTAGGTTTCTACTGCAGCAGGAGAAACTTCGATAGTAAGGGATATGCAGCCCTAACCCTCGGCCTTGAAATCAACTCATCAGTTGCTCCGCAGCTAGAAGATCTATGGGAAGACTGTGAAGATGAAGAAGAAATCTTGAAAAAGGATCATTCTAGACTCACTTTGCAGCAAATTAGTTCTTTCAAACTGAAGTTCAAAACACAAGGAATCGTCGAAGATGGTTCATTTTTAGTTGAACCCGGATGGGAAGGATCAAACGAAGCAAAATCCTTGACAGTTGATTGGAGCAAGGAGGAAGATGATGGTATTAATTTGAGAGCCAGATCCATATTAACTTATACGGATGATTGGCTGCAAAGGAAAAGAAATGGAAACATCAATGAGTCTTCTCCTAAGGTGATTTCTCTCTCGGAACCACTTCAATCTGACACTCCACTTTCTCATGTTGCAAGTGATGCACTGGCTTCAGATAAGAAAATAAAGTCTCCTTCCCGATCGCAAGTCACGGCTCCTAGGACGAGATCCCAGTCCAGGAACAAAGCTTTGAAGCAGCCTAGTTCCCAGAAGCAGAAAATGACATCACCAGAGCGGGATTCAAGTGACAAGTTCACTTCCCCAGATGGAGCAGACGATGAAGTCCAATTCATTGAAACATCAAAGACAGATCAACCCAATTTCTTGACTCCGACTAAAGATACTCAGATGATATCAACTACTCCCACTGTTCCTTTATGGTTGTCAAATTCAATCAATAAGAAGCGGAGTTTGCAACCAGTGGCCACGCCAGTAAAAGATATTGTCACTAGGTATGCGGCTAGAGGGTCTAAAACAAAGAAAATGAAAATGGATGCTTGTCTCACTAAAGATCCTGTGATGGGGAAAATCATAGCGGAGGTGGCTACTTATAAACAAAAAAAAGAGTCAGGGGAAATTGATGAGGAAGGATTCAAAGTCACTTCTATTGAACCGGGTGCCCTTAATAGGAACACTGGTAATAATTTCTTTAAATTTTCTGCTGACCACATGCTCACACAATCAGAAAAAGATTCCAGAGAGAAGAAAGAATTGAAAGCAATGGTGGTGACGATGGCCACATACATCAATTCGCTGATTATTTTAGGGCCTGACCCAATAATCCAGCTGCCTCAGCCATTCGACCCAAATTCTGCCGAGAGCCAGCAATTGATGAAACAGATGCAAAGGGGAAAATTGTTGTCTGACACTGTGGTTAGCTGGGTAAATAGCATATTAGATCAAGGGAATAAATTTATTTCCGAAGTTACTAGTATCTATTCCGAGGGTGAGGCATTGCTCGGGGAAATTCAAACTTTTATACCAGTATGGGAGACAGAATTGTCACGGTGCCAAACCATAGTTTCCCGAGTAACAGAGGTTGAAAAGTTTGGAGTTCTCAAATTCTTAGGTGAAAACCCCATGAAAGTCGTGGACCCGTGCATATTATTTATCCTGAAAAGTAATATGAGCTAGAAGGAGTCCATCTACAAAGAGGCCATCAAAGAGGTCCAAGGCATTGAGAATCAAATCACAGACATGCATAAGGAACTGGTTAAAGACATGAAGATTGTTAACCCCACAGGCATCTTACAATTGGATGAAGGCAGCATGGACATTGAAGTGTTAACCAAAAGTTTCACCGAAGCAGTTGAACGGATTAGGGACAAAGAAACACCAAAGGTTGATGATTTCACTTCGTTGGCAGGTATAGAATCCATGTTGCGCCTCAATGAGAAACTGATGCCACGTCAGAGCCTAAAGATGAAAGAGTATAGGTGGCAGAAGGATGCATGTAGAGCCCGGCTGATGAGTTTAAAGAACCCGCACTCACATGCCACGCAGGAATTCATGTCTACTTTCTGGAGCTGGAAGCTGGTACGTCAAACCGTCGGAGATGAGGAGGAAGCCAGCGAATATAGTGGAAACTGAATCATCACCCGTTGGCGTTCTATCTTTTTGATAACTGCTTTCTAGTTTCATAACGGTTTCTTGTATTAACCCGATAGGGCTGGGTTTTAAGGGAGGGCCCTTCGGGATTTTAAAAAAAAAACTATAAAGGCTGGGGCATGGAACGTTTTTGAGAATTAGCAATAGGGAAGAAAGAATAGCAGATTAGATATAGTTTTAAGATAGATTTTTCTGAAGAACAGTGATCAAGGATAGTATATGCATGTTTTAGCTTCCAAAGACTTTGTGCATTGAAGTTGGATATACATATATGAAAAATTTCGAGTTATGCTTTGAAACTTTGTGTTCTGGGTGTTGAATTATTATCACTTTGTGGAGGTAATTCGGCAATTCGAAAGTTCCTTATTGTTGTTGGTTAGTCGTAAGTTCATCTATTTCCTATTTTGATATATGTTGAAAATCTAGCAGAAAAATTCACTCTTTAAAATAGATTTTGTTGATTATATGTGTGTGAATCTTTTCATTTTTGAGCTGTATTTTGTAATTACCTCACTACCTAGGAGTAGTTGAGAGAACCTTATGCACTTTTAGGAAAAAAGTGTAATTGTAAAAACTGAATTCATTGCAAATCAGATGAGGGAGCTGTACCTGTAGAAAATTTAGAGAGGAAGTTAAAGTAAAATTAATACTTTCTCAACTGTAGTGAATGATTCTGTTCTCTTCATAATATTGGGCATAGAGTAAATTAAGAGAAGTTGAGTGAGAGGACAATCTGTTCACTAACAGATTTTTGGCGACTCTGCTGGGGAGAACGAGTCCTTTTGAAGGAACCTTAATCTTTAAATATAATGTATAACCATGGTTCTTCAACATAATGAGGTCTTCCCTGTATTACAACCTAATCTTCGATTTGAAGATACTCAAGAAGACATAATTTCAGACCTGGCGGCAACTGCTTGGCGGGAACGTAGAAGTGGTCAACACTATCAACAAATATTAGTGGTTCTAGAAATAGAAGAAGAAAGAGCCGAGTTCTTGAGAGGAGTGCCGGAAGTTCAGGAGGCTGTTGTTGTGAATAGACTAGCCCAGTCACCTGCAAGACCTTGAACACATCAGTAGTTTAGAACTGGCTACTCGTAGATACACAAGAGGTGAAAGAAAAAAGGGAATTCTTGATGAGAACTTTGAGTCATTGAAAAACCTAAAACTCTTGCCAGATTTTAACGACCCTAAAAAGAAGCAGATCAAATCCCAAAGCAGGCCTAGCTCACCACCAAAGCCTTCTCCCTTCTCACCTTTGGTTCAATCCTTGCTTCCATTGAGTGCCCTTGTTCCAGCCTGTATATCAATTCCACCCTTGCAAGTTGTATCACCCAACATGGCTGCTAATCAACCTTGGGGGCAGAACATAGGTCCACTGAATTTAGGTGTGAACCCCGCAGCACTCCCTAAAGGAGCTACTGAAGTTTTACCCAAGTTTAGTGGAGATGGCAAAGTCTCAACAGATGACCACCTAAGCACTTTTCATTCTGCCTGTGCTATTATAAGCGTCCCTACACAGGAAGTCGTTGTAAGATTATTTGTGCGAACCTTGATTGATGCTGCTGCTGATTGGTTCAATCATTTGCCCCATCATTCTATTACTAGTTGGGATGATATGAAAAATGCCTTTGAAACTAGATTTAAAACCCCTGAAAATGAATGTTCTCTATTTTCCCAACTCAGTCAAATGAAGAAAGATATGCATGAACCCATGAGAGAGTTTGTGGCCAAATTCAATAGATTGGTTCAAAGAATTCCCACGGCATCAAGACCTAGTGAAGAAAATCAAAAATCATTTTTTATCAATGTCATTCCAGCAGATATAAGTTTTCATCTTATTAAAGATGCTTGTGCTGATTTAGGCGCTGCTCAGAGATTGGCTATTCAACTGGAGGATGCGTTCATTAATGCCGGTAAGTGGAAAAGAGAAGTACATACTCCCGGGACTGTTTCATCTTCTACATCCACAGACCCAGTCTTACAAAAACTGATGAATGACATAGCAATGATGAAGAGGCAGTAGAATAAAACACATACTCAGTATCCTTCCCCTTATCAAGACATTCACAGATGGCAGCAGTCTCAAAATTTTGGGAGAGCTCCCCTATTAACTGCTCCTCAGCCGAGACTACAAATTGAAGAAGCCCCTAAAGAAACAATGTGTTCCTTCCACATGACTTCGGACCATGATGAACGAGAATGTCCTGACTGGCTAAATTGTATTCAGCTAGCAAAGAATGCTCTTATGGCAGAAGCAATGATTGAAAAAGAAGATGCAGAAAAGGTTGAGTCTGGTAGTTACTTCCTTGAATACGAATCTGATTCAGAAAGAGGAGGTGATGTTTTTACAACACTTCAAGAACCTACCTGCACAGTCATGACTAGAGGCCAACGGAATCAGAAATTCTATCCTGGAAACACCCCAAATGTATCAAATTCAAAAGGTAAGGAGCATGTTCAGGCTGATGTGACGAAAACTATGGAACCTAAGATTTTGTTCAGGACTGAAACGCAAGCTAGTGCCTCAGCTTTTGACATTGTAGAATTTTGTAAAACTTCTTCTATATCCATTTCACCAGCGGAATATCTAAAGCTTAATCCTAAGGAGTTGGACAAGTTGGTTCAGTACGTGAAGGGAAGTCCAGTCACTAGCGCACATGTTACAGATAATGTTTCCGAGGGTGTAAAAGCTGCTGATGAACCCACCTTTGTATCTGAGAGATGCTCCAAGGGCATTGAAGCTACTGCTAATTTTGTTCAAAAGGAAACGGAGGAGAAAAAGCCCAACCCATTTTATATATCTTTGTTATTAAATGGTCAAAGGCTTAGTAATTGTATCATTGATTCCGGAGCATCAGACAATATTATGCCTCGGCCAGTTGCAAAAGCCCTTGGTTTGGAGCTCACAAAAACTTTTGGGTGTTGCTATGCTATGGATGGGAAGCAGGTACCCCTAGTTGGCCAAGTGAAAGATGTACAAGCTATTCTTTACGCTTGCCCTGAAAAGAGAGTGAAGCTTACTATTCTGGTAGCTAATATTCCAGCTAGCTATGGGATGCTGCTTAGCAGAACTTTCTACAAGGATGTAGGTGGAGAAATTAAAATGGACTGGTCCGAAGCATATATTCCTGTGGGAAAGAAGAAAATAAAGTTAGAACCTGAGCCAAAAAACAAATATACTGTGGTACCTTCTGACAATCCCAAAGCACAGATACTATATGAGGAGTGTCAATTCGGGAATTACATCATCTTGCCCGAGGAGTCATCTGAAGAGAACATGGTAAGTGCTGAAGAAAACTTGTGGACTCTAGAATTTGATGGAAGTTGCTCGAACTCAGGCTCAGGTGCTGGTGTAGTACTCATTTCACCTTCCAAGGAAATTTTTCCTTTCTCTTTTAAGCTGGACTTCCATAATACAAATAACATAGCAGAATACGAGGTGTTACTTCTAGGTTTACAAGAAGCAAAGGAAAAAGGGATAAGGTAGCTAAAAGCAAAGGGGGATGCTGAACTCATTGTTAAGCAGGTGAGAAAACAATTCTCTGTAAAAAATGATTGACTGAGGCATTATAGAAATCTGGTTTGGGATGAAATTGAGTCATTTGAAGCTTTTTCTATTGAATTCGTCCCTTGTACTCAAAATACCAAAGCTGATTCTTTAGCTGTCTCTGCATCTTTATTATTGCCCCATCCCGAATTCAAAAACAATATTTACAGGATTGAGGTGTTATACAGACCAAGAGTCCTAGATAATGTTAATCATTGGCAGGTCTTTAACGATGATGAACAATTAAAAGAATTCATGATATGCATGGGAAGTTTCGCTGAAATCCTTTTCGAAGGGTCTGAACATTGGGGCAAGCCAATCGGTGAAGAATCAACAGAAACAGGAGAAGTGATCCAACTTCAAGGAAACAGAATTCCTAAAGGCTTGGTTTCTTTGGAACATCTTTTTGGTAGAAAGGATGACAGTACTCTAAAGAAAGATATTGATTCTAATGAAAAGAAAGAGGATCATGACAAGATCAACATTGGAAGTGAAGAGGACCCTAAGCTGATTTCTATAGGCAAAACCTGTTCTGCAAGGGAAAAGAGGAACATATCCGAGCTTTTAATCCAATATCAAGATGTTTTTGCATGGGATTATGGTGACTTAAAAAATTTCAGAAATGGTGAATTCGTGCATCACATACCATTGAAACCAGGGGCCACCACCTTCAGACAAAAGCTTAGAAATTACAACCCCAAAGTTTCAGAAGCCATTTTTAGAGAGGTAGAAAAGATGTTGAAGGCTCGTATAATTTACCCAATACATCATTCAACATGGGTGGCAAATATCGTTCTGGTAAGGAAAAAGAACGACGAAATAAGGATTTGTGTAGACTTTAGGAATCTGAATCAAGCAAGCCTTAAAGATAACTATGCGCTTCCTACTATGGATCATGTCTTGCAGTCAATAGCTGGATCCGAAGTAATGTCGATGCTGGATGGTTACTCAGGGTATAATCAGATTAGTGTCACCTCAGAAGATCAACACAAAACAGCCTTCATCACTTCCTGGGGTACTTTTGCTTACAACCGAATGCCTTTTGGTCTAATTAATGCCGGAGCTACTTTTCAGCGAGCGATGAATTCCTCTTTCAAAGACCTGCGAGATAAGATAATTGTTATATATCTTGATGATTTAACTATCTATTCTAAAAGAAGGAAACATCATTTGAGGGACTTAGAGAAGGTGCTGGAGAGATGTAGACAGCATGGTATATCTTTGAATCCGAAGAAGTCTATTTTCTTCGTTGAAGAAGGCAAATTGCTCGGGCATGTTGTTTCTAGAGAGGGTATAAAAATCGACCCAGAGAGGGTGAAAGCAATACAGAAGCTGGTTCTGCCTACAAATAGAAGTGATTTGAAATTTTTCTTTGGTCAGATCAATTTCCTGAGAAGTTTTGTACCTGAATTTTCTGAAAAGGTGAGATACATGCTGGACATGATGAGTGAGAAACGTCCTTTCAGATGGCAAGAAGAGGGTAAGAAAGCTTTTGAAGATATCAAAACAGCTATCGCAAGTGCTCCAATGCTGGTAAGCCCTAATTTTGAGAAAGACTTCATTATTTATTTTTACGCTTCTGAGCACTCTCTATCTAGTATTTTAACCCAACCCAATGATGAAGGAAAAGAAGCTCCAATCGCCTTCATGAGTGTTCCATTGAAGAAGCATGAATTAAATTATAGTCCAACAGAAAAACATGCCTTTGCTGTAGTAAGGGCATTGAAACAATTCAGGTATTACATACTGCACTCTCATTCTGTTGTATATGTGCCCGAGACCGCAGTCAAAAGTATCTTAACTTAGCAAGAAGTAGGAATGAATAAACGAGCGACTTGGGTAGCTAAAGTGCAAGAATATGATTTAACAATCAAACCTACTTCTCTGGTAAGGGGGCGTGGTTTGTGCAAAATGATAGCTGAGAATAGAGATGTGTCTCCCGGTAAATCCGATAAAGCCCATACGGTTTTACTGGTCAGCCTAACAGATCCTTGGTTCTCTGACATTGCATATTTTCTTTCATACGGTGAATGCCCATCAAATATGAATTATAAAGAAAGACGGAATCTCATACTGAAAGCTGCCAAATATGTAATTTCAAATGGTGTTCTATATAAGAGGGGAATCGATGGAACATTTTTAAGGTGCGTGGATGCAGAGCAACAAGAAAAATTGTTAAAAGCGTACCATTCTGAGGCTTGCGGAGGGCACTTTTCATCCACTGTTACTGCCTTTAAAATTCTTAGGAATTGTTTTTACTGGCCAGGTATGTTCAAAGATGCTTATAAATTTGTGAAAAACTGTGAGAAATGTCAACTTTTTACTGCACGTCCTCAATTAGCAGCATTACCTCTTAGACCTGTAGTAATTGATGAATCGTTTCAACAATGGGGCATCGACTTTATTGGACCTATAAACCCTCCATCAAGTGCTGGACATATCTACATTCTAACAGCGACAGATTATTTCACTAAATGGGTGGAGGCGATTCCAACGAAGAAATCTAACTCTCAAGTGGTATGCGAATTTCTGATGGAGCAAATTTTTGTTAGATTTGGTGTACTTCAGAAAGTAGTTTCAGATAATGCCACTTATTTCTCATCGGAGGAAATATCACTTTTTTGTTACGAGCATGGTGTATCATTGGCACATTCATCAGATTATTTCCCACAGGGAAATGGGCAGGCAGAGTCCAGCAATAAGAATCTAGTGGCCATCATAAAAAAATTGGTATCTGACAATTCCTGAGATTGGCAAAAAAGGCTCTATGAAGCATTGTGGGTAGACCGGATCACACCAAAAAGAGCTATTGGGATGGCTCCATTTGAATTAGTATATGGGATTTGAGCTCAGGTATCTTTACCCCTGGAGTTATCAGCTGCTAAATTGCAATCGGTCATCGAAGATCAATTCTTTAAAAATTCATTAGAGAAGAGAGTCATGTATCTGCACAAGTTGGAAAATGAGAGGAACAAATTAGTTGATCACATCACAGAACACCAGATGAATGTGAAGTGCATCTTTGACAGGAAAGCTCGACCAAGAAATTTCCTTAAGAATGATGAAGTACTCTTGTGGGATAAGAGGAAAGAACCAAAAGGAACACACAGAAAATTTGAATCTCTTTGGAAAGGTCCGTTCTTTATTTCAGAAGTTGTTGGTCCTAACACTTTCCGTTTGAGATACCCAGATGGAACAATTCTGCCTTTTACATATAATGGGCAGGATTTGAAGCTGGTCAAATTCTAAGTTTTGATGTCCCCTGCTGTGTACATAGTATTTTGTTGTGTCTAGTTTTCTCGTTCTTGTTGTTTTCTTTCCTATCTGCTGTGTTGAGTTTTATCTCCTGTTTCTGAGTTCTCTGTGTATTCCGCATACACAGTCCCCAGTCAGAGCCCCTGTTAGTTGTGTTTAGAGTCACCATATTAATTCAAGGAATCCCCTTTAAAAACCCCGCTTATCTTATTCGAGGCCTCCCCTTCATCATCTAAGTTTCTATCGTCCTTTGAAGAAGTTGGTCAAGGTCGTAAGCTTCCATGGTCATTCCTCCCCTCCCTTTTGAATCGCTTCGAATCATTTCGAACCTCGGTTCGAAGTAGTTCAAAGTGGTTCGACCAAATTTTTCACACTAACACTCTTTCTTTGGCAGGAAGTATCTTTTATCGTGGCGGTCTTCTTTGAAATACTTTGAACCGTTTTGAAGCTCGATTCAAGCTTATTCAAAGTGGTTCTTGACAAGTGTTGACGGCGGGAGTTTATTTTTGGAGTACGATGCGCCGCCTTTCTCTCAAGCAATCAATGGTCCCGTCAGCATGACAAATCAAAAGATTTTATTTCTTTTTCAAGGGAAAGGGCATCATTATTATGAGTGTGAGTAGACCTTCGTTTTAGGAATGACTGGATACTACATGAAATCAATTATTATTAGCTCATGCGAAAGGGTAAATCATTAATCGAGCCATTTATGCATCGACGCCTCGAGCATGTCAATCCTGATGTGAGGTGATGAACTATCATTATCCGATCTTCCCATGTATAAGGTTTCCCTGTGATAAATTTTCATTTAGTTGCCTGGTAAGTTATCCAAAAACAAAAATGAAAAATGAAAAAGGAAAGGAGGTCTGATTTCGGAGAGAAGGAGCAATTAGGGAAGCTAGAGAAGATTATTTGCTTTTCAACGGAAAACAGGTGAGAGTTTAGTAATCTTTGTTCTGTTCTGCAAAACAGTTATTTTCAAAGGATTGTCTGAAAGAGGTCTTGCTTGTTTAAGTTGAGAATGAAGTCAGTTATGCATTTTCTCGGTAATGTTTCTAGCCTTGAATGTAAAAGACCAGTGATTTGTGATATCAATTTAGAAGGGGTAAATGTGGAAAGTCTTCAAGCAAATTTTCTTGCGAATACGGAAGAAGTTAAGGGATGTATGGAAATATTAACGAGCGGGTTAATTGAAGCTGCTGCGTTTCCCCCTGCCTTCGTAAACCCTAAACTCCTACAACTTTGCATTGACCATTATGATGTAAGAAGCAAGAGCATAGTAAGCAAAAATGGTAATACCATACTTCCTGTCTCCAAGGAAACCATTTCTTCTGTTTTGAAATTAACAGCAAGTACCTTTGCCGCTTTCTCACCCATTCAAGCTAAAGCTGAGTATCGGGAAAACCCTAGTGTGTACCAAAACACCCTTTCCAGGAAATGGACCAAGGTTAACTATGGAGGTGGGTCTAGACTCCCCAAGGTCATTACTAGAAGCCACATGAAACCCCACATACACGACCTGGTGGTATTATTACACAGGGTGAAAGGTTCAGCTGATGTATGTTTGTTCGAAGAATGGATGTATAGGTACATTGAAATTATCTTAAAGGGTGAACAATGGATGGATTGGGTGGAGATTATTGCCACTTCCCTGAGAAGCCAGCTCAAACGCACCAAAGAGTCTGGAGAAGATTTTCATATGGCCTCATATTTGACTTATTGTATTGCCTGCACGTGTGATCTCACCACTCTTCCGCATGAGGTATGGAATGAGGAAATGACCATCTTCCAATATTGTCCGTTGTTGCAAAAAGACAGAGTTCTGGAGGATTTCCGCAAGGTGCATGATGTATTATTTGAAAACATTTATTCGACTCTAGAAGGTGTTCAGATGCCATGACTCTCTCCTGAATCGCTGAGGCTGGTTCAACGTTATGGGAGTTCTTTTATTCAGTTTCCTAGGTTCACATATTTGAGAGTCGGAGGGTTTGAGGAGGAACCTGTGAGGTTACCTCGATATGCCCTTGATTGTTTCATTTTAGCCGAATTGTGCAGGCAACTTTCTACTATTATTAAGGATAATCTCCCTCAAGAGAAATGGGAAACAGTTTTCCCTATTAAGCTACGCTCTTTGGTCTGTAATAACATGAATAACGCTTCCATCATTGGAAGCAATTTGCTGGGATTCAATCTAGGTTTCTACTGCAACAGGAGAAACTTCGATAGTAAGGGATATGCAGCCCTAACCCTCGGCCTTGAAATCAACTCATCAATTGCTCCGCAGCTAGAAGATCTATGGGAAGACTGTGAAGATGAAGAAGAAGTCTTGAAAAAGGATCATTCTAGACTCACTTTGCAGTAAATTAGTTCTTTCAAACTGAAGTTCAAAACACAAGGAATCGTCGAAGATGGTTCATTTTTAGTTGAACCCGGATGGGAAGGATCAAACGAAGCAAAATCCTTGACAGTTGATTGGAGCAAGGAGGAAGATGATGGTATTAATTTGAGAGCCAGATCCATATTAACTTATACGGATGATTGGCTGCAAAGGAAAAGAAATGGAAACATCAATGAGTCTTCTCCTAAGGTGATTTCTATCTCGAAACCGCTTCAATCTGACACTCCACTTTCTCATGTTGCAGGTGATGCACTGGCTTCAGATAAGCAAATAAAGTCTCCTTCCCGATCACAAGTCACAGCTCCTAGGACGAGATCCCAGTCCAGGAATAAAGCTTTGAAGCAGCCTAGTTCCCAGAAGCAGAAAATGACATCACCAGAGCGGGATTCAAGTGACAAGTTCGCTTCCCCAGATGGAGCAGACGATGAAGTCCAATTCATTGAAACATCAAAGACAAATCAACCCAATTTCTTGACTCTGACTAAAGATACTCAGATGATATCAACTACTCCCACTGTTCCTTTATGGTTGTCAAATTCAATCAATAAGAAGTGGAGTTTGCAACCAGTGGCCACGCCAGTAAAAGATATTGTCACTAGGTATGCGGCTAGAGGGTCTAAAACAAAGAAAATGAAAACGGATGCTTGTCTCACTAAAGATCCTGTGACGGGGAAAATCATAGCAGAGGTGGCTACTTATAAACAAAAAAAAGAGTCAGGGGAAATTGATGAGGAAGGATTCAAAGTCACTTCTATTGAACTGGGTGCCCTTAATAGGAACACTGGTAATAATTTCTTTAAATTTTCTGCTGACCACATGCTCACGCAATCAGAAAAAGATTCCAGAGAGAAGAAAGAATTGAAAGCAATGGTGGTGACGATGGCCGCATACATCAATTCGCTGATTAAATTAGGGCCTGACCCAATAATCCAGCTGCCTCAGCCATTCGACCCAAATTCTGCCGAGAGCCAGCAATTGATGAAACAGATGCAGAGGGGAAAATTGCTATCTGACACTGTGGTTAGTTGGGTAAATAGCATATTAGATCAAGGGAATAAATTTATTTCCAAAGTTACTAGTATCTATTCCGAGGGTGAGGCATTGCTCGGGGAAATTCAAACTTTTATACCAGTATGGGAGACAGAATTGTCACGGTGCCAAACCATAGTTTCTCGAGTAACAGAGGTTGAAAAGTTTGGAGTTCTCAAATTCTTAGGTGAAAACCCCATGAAAGTTGTGGACCCGTGCATATTATTTATCCTGAAAAGTAATATGAGCTAGAAGGAGTCCATCTACAAAGAGGCCATCAAAGAGGTCCAAGGCATCGAGAATCAAATCACAGACATGCATAAGGAACTGGTTAAAGACATGAAGATTGTTAACCCCACAGGCATCTTACAATTGGATGAAGGCAGCATGGACATTGAAGTGTTAACCAAAAGTTTCACCGAAGCAGTTGAATGGATTAGGGACAAAGAAATGCCAAAGGTCGATGATTTCACTTCGTTGGTAGGTATAGAATCCATGTTGCGCCTCAATGAGAAACTGATGCCACGTCAGAGCCTAAAGATGAAGGAGTATAGGTGGCAGAAGGACGCATGTAGAGCCCGGCTGATAAGTTTAAAGAACCTGACTCACATGCCACGCAGGAATTCATGTCTACTTTCCGGAGCTGGAAGCTGGTACGTCAAACCGTCGGAGATGAGGAGGAAGCCGGCGAATATAGTGGAAACTGAATCATCACCCGCTGGCGTTCTATCTTTTTGATAACTACTTTTTAGTTTAATAACGGTTTCTTGTATTAACCCGATAGGGCTGGGTTTTAAGGGAGGGCCCTTTGGGATTTTAAAAAAAAAACTATAAAGGCTGGGGCATGGAACGTTTTTGAGAATTAGCAATAGGGAAGAAAGAATAGCAGATTAGATATAGTTTTAAGATAGATTTTTCTGAAGAACAGTGATCAAGGATAGTATATGCATGTTTTAGCTTCCAAAGACTTTGTGCATTGAAGTTGGATATACATATATGAAAAATTTCGAGTTATGCTTTGAAACTTTGTGTTCTGGGTGTTGAATTATTATCACTTTGTGGAGGTAATTCGGCAATTCGAAAGTTCCTTATTGTTGTTGGTTAGTCATAAGTTCATCTATTTCCTATTTTGATATATGTTGAAAATCTAGCAGAAAAATTCACTCTTTAAAATAGATTTTGTTGATTATATGTGTGTGAATCTTTTCATTTTCGAGCTGTATTTTGTAATTACCTCACTACCTAGGAGTAGTTGAGAGAACCTTATGCACTTTCAGGAAAAAAGTGTAATTGTAAAAATTGAATTCATTGCAAATCAGATGAGGGAGCTGTACCTATAGAAAATTCAGAGAGGAAGTTAAAGTAAAATTAATACTTTCTCAACTGTAGTGAATGATTCTGTTCTCTTCATAATATTGGGCATAGAGTAAATTAAGAGAAGTTGAGTGAGAGGACAATCTGTTCACTAACACTATATAAAAATGATATAATCCAATTGATCTATATACCCTATACAACTTATCATGCCTTATTTTGGCTTACAAATATTATTACAATATCAAATTACATGTCGTCTAGATAACATAAATACGTGAATAACAAAATCAATTGCCTATGCCAGATCCAAGAAATGTTAGCTTCCAATATTTATAACCATATGTTAAACCATGTCGGCCTGCATTGCTGGTAACCAAAGAAATCCTTCTATCCTATCGATGTCGGTGTAGTGTCTGTGAAGTACTTGTCAGTACACAACTGAACCAAAACATGAATCCAGAGCAAGATACCATGTTTCCATCAATGAAAACATAGTGAAACCAACCAATTGAGTGTCAATTGCCAACAATCTCCCCCTTTGGCATTGATGGAAACACTCATGTGAAAAATGGTCAAGGTTTCATCTGTCGGTTTCATCCTGCTTGCTCCCCTTGAGCTGAATATTCATCAATGCAAAATATTCCATACTCCCATATCTCCATATCTCCCCCTAATGTATACAACTCCTTCTGTTATTTTTCACATCTATATCACTCCCCCTTTGACATCAATGCCATCAAAAATTCTAAAAAGAATGTCAAAGATCCAAAAAAATTGTACAATGAATATCCCAAAAATATCTTACCGAAGCTTAACAAATTTCAAAATTTCTGGATAAGCATTCTCCAATAACTCAAGATAAGTATCTCAACCAGTTTTGAAAGTGTCGGAAATAGATACAAGTCCATTTAATATATGTGCAAAGGACTCTTTCTCACTTACCTCTATCGGTGTGGGCTTTCCAACCATATCCATACATTCCTTCTTATGTGCACTAAGTGAATCCAATCAGGGACTCACCAAGCCTCTCAGATTTTTGGTTCTTCTTATGATTTCATCTTTTTCCTTCTCAAGAACATAAATTTGTGCTTCCAAAATCAAGATTTGGCCATCAATGGATGTATTCAATGAAGTCAATCCATCAAAAGAATTAGCTATATTTTTAATTTTCTCTTGAAATTCCTTTATCTTCTTATCCACATTAACTGTAAGTATATATGTGTTACAACATACCCTATAAATATTTGGACACTGCTTCAAAGAATTGTCTATCAGTTTCAACTTTTCATCAATCTTCTTCTTCTCAGATTCAATCACCTGATCAAATGCATCTCTTTTAGCCTGTGTGAATCTCTCCAGTGCTTGTCGGTTTGAAATATGATACAAGGATTGAAAATCCTTTGAAATGTGATCAATAATTGTCTTCAGCTTGTTGGATGGCTCGCTTCATTGTCAATCTTGCACTCCAGGACTAGTCTATATAAAAGAGTGATAGACTGATCAATAATCCCTTTATCTATAGATCCCTCCATCATTAATTTTTGTGCATCCATCATCATGAGTTCAGTAGGACTCATCTTGGTTATGTTTTTCTTTACAACCTATGAGGTATCAATTGACAACAATGATGGACCTACTATCGGTTCCCTGTTGGATTCCCCTTTCTTCTCCTCTGATGATTTATCCTTTATTTCTTCCTCACTTGCACTGGTGGGTTCACCACTTGGTGCAGTCTCTGTAACTATCGATTCCCTTGTAGGAACTGTAACCTTAGCTTGTACATTTGTATCTGGAGGACTATTATCCTCAATATTAGTATCATGTACATCATCAACCTTTTCACTCTCTATATTAGCCTGCATCTCAACATTTGTCTGTACATTTGAATCTACAGGGGACTTGATTTCCACTACCTTAATGTTCTTCAAAATTGAGGGTGAAGTACCCATAATCCCCTTTCCTTTTCCTTCAACCAGGGTGTCTGCAGTATCTGTCTTTGATTTTGGTGAAGTAAAGAAACCTTTGTTCTCTCCAAAGAACTTAACCCATGCCTTTTGAGTCTCCTTTATTATCTCATTTACCCTTCCTAGCATCAGACTAGTTATTCTATGTTTTCTATTAAAGACTTTTCTATATGCCATCTCAAGTTTCCTTTCCATTTCCTCTCGAGAAATAGTAACACAAACAGATAATAATTCTTGAATTTTAATATGCTTGTCTTCTTGCATTGTTGACAGTCTTCTAGCATCTAACATATTATATAATTTTACCAGTATTTGGTTTTTAATTTCTATTAAGGCTTTCTTATAAATATCCAAATATAATAATATGGCTTCCTCTACCTCTCTTTGTTCATCATCCTCTAAGTATTCATAATAAAACTGTACATTTTTTAACATGCCATCCTTAGTGATCTCATCTACTAACTCTACACAAGTTTTTAGTGAAATGATAGTTACATTACCATATTGTATAGCCACATCAATGTCATTCTTCTTCCTTCTTGCAGTACCAGATGGAGCTAAAGTGGTTATCTTTTGTGCTTTCTTCTATGTCGGTATTTTGAATGCAACCTTCCTAACCGGTTGCTTATACCTTTGTTTCCTCTATTTTCTTCCTTACAACCCTCTTGAAAACCAAGGGTGTGTCATCCTCAGATTCAGACTCAGTTGTAACAGGATCAATGTGTACTTTTGGATTCTTCCTATTTCTTCCTTTCTCCGAGACAACATCAATTAATGCTTTAATGTCCTGTGAGACCTTCTCAACAAATTTTTTTTTAATTTTTCTTCCTGCTTCTCTCTTTTCTTCTGATTGAACTCTGTTTCAACCTCTTGTGATTTTTGCTTTGAAATACCATAGGGCTTCTCTACCTCATCAATAGGTGCATCAATCAACATTTTTTCATAAGCATCAAGGATATGTGCATCAACTTCATAGGCCATTTCCTCAATCCAAATCTTTCGGGGCTTGACCGCTTCTATAAGTGTTTCATCCTTCTTCACCATGAAGCATATGTTAGTTGAGTATTTTTCAACAATATGTTTAGGAACCCTTTCCCTAGATTTCATAGATTTTGGAATCCCTTAAAATATCCCCATACCTTATCATCTCTCTGACTGCCTAAAGTAGCAATTGACTATTTCAATTGTCTCCCTACCAGGATATCAAATGCCCATTGCCTCTTCCCAAAATCGAGAGTGTCATTGATGAAAAATAACATTAAGCAGACAATTAAGTTGCCATACTGGAAAGTTCCTTTCTTTTCACCTTTAATCTTCCCTAGATTTATTAACAGTCCATCTAACATCCAACCACATAGATCCAATTTCTCATTTTCTCTCATCATTTTGTATGTTGTGAAAATGCAGGAACTGGAAACAGAATTTAGTTGGATTGACTGAGTTGCCTTATACCCGATGATCATGCTACTGAATCTGATTTCTGTGTCGGTAATAGTGTTGATTCTCATAGATCGCCTGTTAGATGTCACGCCAGTGATTTTGTTGACATAATCATTTGAAACCTTCTTGTCTAGACGTTGCCCAACCTATGGTAAACTAGTGATTTCCCCGATGGCTTCCTTGGTGATATTGTGAGGTCTATCTAACCAGATAAAATCTCCATGTACTCTTCTCAAAACATACCTTATGATTTCATCTTCGAACTCTTGAATGTCCAGAATGTCAGTAAACCCTAAGTCTTCAATGTGCTTATATGCCAATTTGATCTTTCCAGATTCTCCCATCAGCTCGCTCATGTACCTGCCCTTTATTTCAGATGTCCCCAATTCCTTAATGTGACAATGTATGTATGCCCTAACATCTTCAACATAAACAACTCCCTTTGAAACACAGGAAAATGCTCCAACCGAATCTTCTAGGGTAGCCACATGTGGATACTGCTTGAAAATTGGCTTGGGATGGTCCTTGACTTCTACAATAGTTGGATTTGCACAAAGATAGGAATAGATGATGATCTTGCTTCCATGTTTAAAGATAAATACCTGTTGATCACTTCGGGTGAAATCCCTAACAAATTCTTCCAGTCACCAGTGAAATTGCTGAAGAAGAAATATGATTTCTCTTAAATGTCTTTAATTTCTCTTAGTCACTCTTAATCATTCTGAAATCACTTTGAATGCAAGGTGATCAATAATGAAGTGAATTCGACCTTTTAACCTCTGAGAAAAACCCTAATCTTCCATTGACATCAATGACTATCATTGAAATATATTGGATCTCGAACAGGACACCTCCATGTCGGATAAGCATCTCCAATGTGTGGAACATCTTCCGAAACCTCTTCCTGGGGCATATGTATCATCTTCATGAATTTTTCCTACCTCTAAGGTACCTTCCTCAGTTACCAAATGAGCTACCTACCGAAGCAGGAGCAACATCCTCTACTGAATAAGTAACTGGTGCATTCCCATCTGTTGATTGTTCTTCAATCTTCCAGACCCATCTCTGAATATGATCTTGCCGGATTTCACTAACCTTATCTTGCCCTTTCTCATTTGATACTCCATTACCAACCAGTGGATTTTTGCGTCTATAGAATTTAGCAATATGTCCAACATCATTACATGCATAACATGTAACATTGTTCTTTTGAATTGCTTTGCTAAAACTGGTAAAATTGCTTGACCTGCACTGATTAGCCATATGTCCAAACTTTCCACATGCATAGCATTTAACATTCATTCTGCAATCTTTTGTCTTATGACCATACTTATTATATTTAGAACATTTATCGAGAGAAAAATCAGGGTTCTAATTTGCTCTGTTTCTACAATGCCTAGCCATGTGACCAAATTTATTTCAAACAAAACATCTACTATTAAATTTATAAGATTAAAATTTCCTTACCAATGCCTTATGGTTTTGATCTTCATTAGCGGTACTGGAACTCTGTCCTTGCTCAAATCCAAGTCCACTGGAATCTCCAATCTGCCTTTGTCTCTTCAACAACTCATCTAGCTATGCTGAACTAATCTTGAATTTTTCTTTAGACTCACCTATAGTAGTTAGATCTGTTAGGGATCCCACAGATACTGAGAGACGGGGGTGAATCAGTATCTAACCGGTGATTAGAATTTCTTAACTTAAAACATACAGAACATAATATAACAGTGTACCGGTATGCAAGAAATAATGCAATAAACAGAACCAAGAACATCCACATGAAAAGCACACCATAACATAGGATTTTAACTAGGAAACCCGGTGTGGGAAAAACCTCAGTGGGATTTGTGACCCACAATATTCACTCACTGGCCAATAAGAGAATATTACTTACAATAGGGGCCTGCACATGCAGGAAGGCCAACTGCCTAGAGCTCACTGCTCAATGGGACTTACAATAAGGATTATACAAATCCAATATCTTGTACTTCTTTACAATAGCATCTTCAATGCTAGATTCAATACCGGTTCCTGCTCTGTTCTTTACATATACCTCATAACCTATATTTCATACATTAGGTCTGCCTAATATTTTCCTTAAATGCTTCTACAACACTTGTTCAAATGTCTACAATGATCTCTTATATATATAAGATTCATTTTACAAATTGCCAAGTCGGCTTACACATTTTTACAATAATAAACAAAATATAATATACCAAAATCTTGTCAGCCTCTATGCTGGTATACTTCTTTTCTTTTGTGTCGGTGCCAGTATCCTGAGTGCCGGTGTAGAGTATAATCTGCTAATGTCGGTGCACTAACTTGTCGGTGCCATAGGATTGCAAGGTTGCCATCAATGACAAAACCTTCAATCACATACAATGTCTCATTGGAGTGTGCATATCCCAACAATCTCCCCCTTTGGCATTGATGGCAACACCCATGAGAAATTTCAAAAAGTATCCAAAAATGTGTAGTCCAAAAATATTACCAAAAATGTGAGAGTTACCCCTGAGCATATGATTCTTGTCCTATGATTTGAATTTTCTCATCCCACTACTCCCCCTTTGGCATTGATGGCAACACCCATGAGAAATTTCAAAAAGTATCCAAAAATGTGTAGTCCAAAAATATTACCAAAAATGTGAGAGTTACCCCTGAGCATATGATTCTTGTCCTATGATTTGAATTTTCTCATCCCACTACTCCCCCTTTGGCATCAATTGCAAAGGTTGTCAAGATGCCAGTAGAGTTTGTGGTTTCAACCTTGTAGCTAGGTAGTTATAATCTGAAAAAGATCTCCCAAAATCAAGTTTATACTAACCATAAACTTCTTGCTATCTTTTATTGTTGTCTCTGTTCTTTTCACTGTACCGGTGAGATGCTGCAAGTGCTCTGCTGGTGTTTTGCTTCCCTGTATAAGTGCCTCATAAATTTCCTTCCGCAGAGATGCTAGATAGTCCAATCTTGGACTTAGTTTATATCTCACATGCTTTGCCTTATTTATTATCCTTTCTTTCTCTCTTTCCAATTTAAGTAGTTCTTCCTCAAAATTTGTTATCTTCTCCTCAAAAAATGATAGTGTATCAAGTGAGTTGACAAAACTATTTGCAAGTTTATTGATCTCATATTGTACCTTGCTCATTTTCTTGTCAATATCTACAGTCAAAAAGTTTGTTTTACAGGTATCCTTATACATATTTTTGTATTCTTTCAACAAACTACATAATTCTGGTAGAAGTGTGTCAAAATCTTTATTACACTTCTTTATTGCCTCATCAAAGAATTTCTGTTTTTCAACTTCTACTTTATCCTTCACTGAATCTTCCTCTATTTTCTTAATGTTTTCTGAAATATACTTACATAGTGTATCCAATTGTCCTAAAGAATATTTGTTATCTATATTATAGTTAGGAGCAATTACCTTCAAAATTGGTAAGGTATCATCAATTGCTTTGCAAGCCTATGAGCTGCAGTCAGTTATTTTCTTGATAGAATCTAATAACACCTCAGTCACATTGGTTGATTTGTATCCTGATGATGATCCAATAATCTAAGTACCAGTGGAAGTAACCAAGCTTGTTTTGACCTCTGGTAGGTCTGTTTGTGTCTGCATTTCTTTAAGCACTGGTTTTCCTTCTTCACTAGTTACCGGTGGTACTGTTTCCTTATGTACCTGTTCCTGTTGCTGTTCCGGAACCTTTAGCTCTATTTGTTTCTCTGTATGTTTCATTTCCTCAGTCTGCGTCTCAGTTTCTACCTTTTTTTCTTTATCTTCTGCCAGTTTCTCCTATTTGTTATCAGTTTCCTCAGTTACCAGAGGCTCGCTAGCCATATTTGTCTTATCTGTTGTATCTTTATCTACCACTATGTTGATCTTCTGAGTATCAACATTCACAGTATATAGGACTTCAAGATTAGGATTATTATCCTCTACATCCATACTCTCAACTGTCGGTTGATCTTCAGTAGTTTTTGATTTTACCGGTGGAGTATTTAAAGGAGGTGGGGGTGAGTTGTCTCTAACCTTGATACTTGGTGGTCCACCAACTTTACCTTTCCCCTTGTCTCTATCTTTTTGATATACCTTTATAGGTTTGGGGTTCCTGAAATCTTCTTTTTTTTCTTTCTCAACCAGGAATATATCCCATCCATCTTTTGTTTCCTATGTCACTTCATTAACTCTTCCTGCCATTAGTGAAATATGTCAGTGTGCAGTAGAGAATACTGACCAGTTGGCCTGAGCAATTAGATCATCAATTTCTTGTGGAGAGTTTACCAGATATACAACAAGTAGCTTCTCAATTTTTATTTTCTTATCCAATTCTATCACTGCCTGTCTTCTTGCCTCTAGTCTTTGGAATAATTCATCTGGAATTTCATTGACTACTTCCATCAAAAACTTCTTGTACATATCCATATGTAATATAACACTATTTTCTACTTGCTCTTTCTCATCAGCAGTTAGAGTGTCATATATTTTCTCTATGTTCTTTAATTTACCTTCCTCTATGATTTCATTCAGTAGTATATCAAGAGGGGCCAAGTCTTTGTTTGTCCTTTTCTTCTTCTTGGGTGTCAGTTTCTTCTTAGGTGTGGCCTTTCTTACCGAATATCTCACTGCTTGTTACTTTTGCCTTGTCCTCCTAGGAGAGGGTGTGGTTTCCGGTGAGGGATCTCTTTTTCTTACAACCCTTTTGAAAGTTGTTAGCATGTCACCTTCCGAAGAAGTACCTACCAATGATAGGTGAGTTTCAAGTTGTGGAGCTACCAACTCATCCTCTGTTATACCGGTTTTCTTCAATACATCTTCTTTGATAGCCTTTGCTTGTCTGGAACCTTTTCTTACAAATGCTTCAACCTTCTTTACTCTTTTCTTTAGTTGTATTTGGCTTTCTATAGTCTTAGCACTACCAAATACTTCTTCCTTAGGTTCACTGGGGGCTTCCAGAAGTGCTTTAGCATATGTTTCAACTATGTGAACATCTGTCTCGTAGCCCATCTTGGTTACCCAAATTGTCCTTGGGATGACTGCTTCCATCCAGATTTCATCTTTCTTAATGACAAAGCATATGTCATCTTTGTATTTGTCTACAATTTTCTGAGATAACCTTATTCTTTTCTTCATTTTGGTTCTCTTATGCTTGGAAAAAGTCATGAATATTGTTTTCCTTGTTCTCACCCATGTTATTGAATAGTTCAGTCAATTGTTTTCCTACCGGTATGTCATATCCAAGTTCTTTGTAATCTATACCAAGAACCTATTTTGTTATGTGTAGCATTAGACATACTAACAAATTTCCAAATCTGAAAGTCCCTTTCTTTTCCTTCTTGATCTTTCCAAGGTTGTCAATTAGTTCATCCTTTAACCACTCACATATGTCAATTTTTGCATTATCTGTGACCATGTCATAAGCACTCTTAATGCATAAACTTGAAACTGAATTAAGTTTATTAGCATGAGTAGCTTTATACCCTAATATCATATTGATGAATCTCACATTGATATCTTTTACATCATTTACCCTTAGAGACCTCTTGTTGAATGTTGCACCAATGAGATCTATAACTAGGTCATTGGAAACCTTCTTGTTTTTATCTAGTCTCTTACTAGTGGTTGGTAACCCTGTGACAGCTTTTACAGCTTCCTTGGTGATCTTATGGATTGCAACTAACCAGAAAAATTCTCCATGTACCCTGCTTAAGACTATCCTAGTCACATCCTTGCAAAATTCAGGGATGCTAAGGATCTCTATAAATCCTAGGGTTTCAATGATCTTGTGTTCATCTTTTATATTGCTATTTTTATCACATATCATAGTTTTATACATGGTTTTAATTTCTTCATCTTCTAACTCTTCAATGTTGTAGTGGATGTACATTCTGGGGTCTTCATCATATACAACTCCCTTAGGGATTTGAGAAAAAGCACCTAAGGTATCATCCTTCTTTGCTATCTCGGGAACTAATTGAAATATGGGCCTAGGTCTTTTTATTAATTCAACAATAGTAGGGTTTACTATGTATTCAATTACAAAGGAGGATGCCATGATTAAATACCTTTTACTGCCTTTAGGATGGATGATTGCTTGGAGTGTTCTTGCTTCTTGCTCAAAATGCCTTAGCTTGGAGTCTTTGCAGTCTTCATAAATTTGAAATCTTAGTGAAGTGAAATGGAGCCAAAACCTTTTATAATGTCTTTTCACCATCTACCTCATTAATTGCATGTTGGTTAAGTATTCACTTAACATTGTTTGTCGGTAATAAGTAATTTCCAACTTCTTATCTCTAACCGAGCGAATAATAGCACATGTATCAATAGATTGCCAAACCCTCAAGGAAATTTTCTTCAATTAGATGAAGAACTTCCTATCGGTGGAGCACTGCTCTGTCCTTCTGGTGAAGCATCATTCTGTCTTGCTGGTGAAGCATTGACTGGTTCTACTAGTGGAGGAGTATTCCAAATATTTAGATCAGCTTTTCTAATCCATTGTTTTGAGAATTCTTACTTAACCTCTTCAACCTTTTCTTTACCTTTCAAGGTAGAATGTTTGTTGTCTACCAGTGTTCCTTTACTTCTACAGAATTTAGCAATATGCCCAATCTTGTTACATGCATAACAAGTTACATTATTTTTTTGAATAGCTTTTCCATAACCTATGTCGGTTTGTGTTTTGCATTGATTAGATAAATGTCCAAATCTTCCACAAACATAACATCTCACATTCATTCTGCAGTTTTCAGAGTTGTGACCTACTTTGTTACATTTAGAACATTGACCAGTGGATGTGTTGATATTCTGATACTTTCTAGATCTACATTCATTTTCTCTATGACCATACTTATTGCAGTTAAAGCATTTTCCATTTAATTTATAAGCATTAGGTTGTCTTACCGGTTTTCTGTGATCCTGAGTATTTGTAGTACCGAAGCTTTCACCAACTTCAAAGCCAATTCCAAAAGTATCACCTTTAGGTTTTCTATTCTTCAGCAAGGTGCCAAGTTCCTCTAAGCTTTTCTTGAATTTTTCTTTATGTTGATTTGCAGTTTCTAGTTCTCTTTCTAGGACTTCTTTTTGTCTCATCAATTCATTTGAGTCATTCTGAGTATGCATCAGATCTATCTTCAACATGTCTTTTTCATAGCTAAGTCTTGTGTTCTCATTTGCTGCATCACGTAGTCTTCTGGTCAATTCTTCTTCATTCTTCTTCCTATCCTCAATCTCTTTGCAAAATCTCATTGTCATATCCTGCATTTCATTTTTTGTTGTCATGTTCTCTTGTTTCAACTTGCTTATTTGATCATTAAGTGATTCCTTTTCATCGTTCTCATTTTGCAATTTTTCACAAAGTTCTCTTCTCTTATTTCTTGCAATAGTAGGATTTTCTTGAAGTGCTTGAATGATATCCTGAGTTGCTCTTAAATCATCTTCTAATTTGATATTTTTCAACTTTTCTACATCATAGTCTGTAAGAGCTCCTTCTAGTTGCTTCATCAGATTTTCCATCTTTATCGGTGTCAAGATCTTCCTCAAGCCGTTAGGCTTTTGAAAATAGAGGACCAAGCTCTAATACCAATTGTTAGGGATCCCACAGATATTGAGAGGGGGGGGTGAATCAGTATCTAACCGGTGATTAGAATTTCTTAACTTAAAACATGCAGAACATAATATAACAGTGTACCGGTATGGAAGAAATAATGCAATAAACATAATCAAGAACATCCACATGAAAAGAACACCATAACACAGGATTTTAACAAGGAAACCCGGTGTGGGAAAAACCTCGGTGGGATTTGTGACCCACAATATTCACTCATTGGCCAATAAGAGAATATTACTTACAATAGGAGCCTGCACATGCAGGAAGGCCAACTGCCTAGAGCTCACTACTCAATGGGAAGTCACACTGACTTACAATAAGGATTATACAAATCCAATATCTTGTACTGCTTTACAATAGCATCTTCAATGCCAGATTCAGTACTGGTTCCTGCTCTTTTCTTTACATATACCTCATAACCTATATTTCACATATTAGGTTTGCCTAATATTTTCCTTAAATGATTCTACAACACTTGTTCAAATGTCTACAATGATCTCTTTTATATATAAGAGTCATTTTACAAATTGTCAAGTCGGCTTACACATTTTTACAATAATAAACAAAATATAATATACCAAAATCCTATCGGCCTCTGTGCCGGTATACTTCTTTTCTTTTGTGTCAGTGTCAGTATCCTGAGTGTCGGTGTAGAGTGTGATCTACTGATGCCGGTGCACTAACTTGTTAGTGTCATAGGATTGCAAGGTTGCCATCAATGACAAAACCTTCAATCACATACAATGTCTCATTGCAGTGTGCATATGCCAACAAGATCTTCTCTCAAAATTATCATTTGTCTCTCAAACTCTTGTTCATTACTCTAGGATTGTACTGAATCTATTCTTAACATATCATTCTCATGAACCAACATATCACATTCTTCAAATTTGTTCTTTAGGGATACAACAAGATTTTCTTCCTTTTTCTTCTAGTCCTCAATCTCTTTAGACATTATCATAGTTATAGCTTGCATTTCATTTCTCATGACCACGTTCTCCTAACTCAACTTCTGACATTTTTCCTTAAGTGCATCTTTCTCTTCATCATCCTGATTGTGCAAAAGTTCCTTCCTCCTAGCTTGAATAGATGATAGCCTCTTCTGTAGGACAAGAATGAATTCCTTAGAAAAATTAAATTCATCTTGTAGATTTAAACTTTTCAACCTTTCTGCATCATAATCTTCAAGTGTCATCTCAAGTTGCTTCTCCAAACCCATGTCCATGGATTTTGGATTTAGGATCTTTCTCAAGTTGTTAAATTTCCTTCAAGATACAAGGCTCTGATACCAATTGTTGGAATCCAATAACACTGAGAGGGGGGTGAATTAGTGTTATACCGGGAAGTCCAATTTTAACCTTATTAAAATATGCATACACCAACTGGTATACCGATACATACATAATTGAAAGAAGTAAAGCAACCAATAAGCCAATCACATAAATGAGAACCATAACACATAGAATTATACATGAAAAAACCTCAAAGAGAAAAAACCAGGTAGAATTTGTGACCCACAATATCAATCCACTGGTCATATGAAGAGATATTACAAAATATAAGGGGCTTGCACTTGCAGGAAGGCTTACAACCTAGAGCACAATGCTCAATCACAAAAGGAGCCTCACTGACTACATATATATCTAGACTACAATCTAAAGAAGTGTTGAACTGCTAAAATAACATCTTCTATGTCAGAATATAGTTTTGGTTAATCTCTATCTATTCCAGTCTGAAACCCTAAACCCTTTACCGAAATAACCCTTTATAAAAATATCCTCGTATAGATAGTCTCTCTGATATATTTTGCATCAAATAACATCCATATATCCATCACCATCTTTGTATCAAAATGATCTAGTCCAACTGACCTATATACCCTATACAACTTATCATGCCTTATGTCAACTTACAAAGATTATTACAATATCAAATTGCATGTTGGCTAGATAACATAAATACATGAATAACAAAATCAATTGCATGTGCCAGATCCAAGAGATGTCGGCCTCCAATACCGATAACCATATTCTAAACCATGTCGACCTGCATTACCAATAACCAAAGAAATCCTTCTATCCTATCGGTGTCAGTGTCGGTGTCAGTTTAGTGTCTATAAAGTGCCTGTCGGTACAGAACTGAACAAAAACATGAAGCTGAAACAAGATACCATGTTGCCATCAATGACAACATAGTGAAACCAACCAATTGAGTGTCAATTGCCAACACTATAAAGGTTAGTGATAAAAAGCATAAATCTAACAAGTATGTTGATAAAACAAACACTGAGTTGCAGATATATATAGATCCATTCCCTCCACATTCATCTAAATTTATCTTTTCATTAGATTTAGTATAAGATGATATCCCTTATATTAATATTGTTACTATCACTCTAATCTCACCTCTTAGCCAAAAGGTGCAATTATTTGATATATCATTAACCCTTCTGAATGCCGCATACTATGAAGAGCCTACTCCTCTGTACATCCCTGCAAATCTCAATAGTCAAACTATTACTGGTGTGATCGTTGACCCTTCATCTAGAGGTGATGTCACTACAAAGAAAATAATATTTGTTAATGGATGGCATAGACTGAGATATGACAAATGTTGTGCAACTTTGAGAATACATAATGGTTTGTCCCTATCTCCTTTGGGTAGTATCACTTTGATAGTCCTTGTGGGACCCAAGGCTGTGTAGTCCATGTTGGCGATAATTCCTAAATCAGACCTTTTTTGAGTTAAACTAAGTATTCCCTAGTTTATTTTTATGGATGCAGTCCCTTCAGTGATTCATAAGTGCCTAATGTTTCTTCATGATGGTTTGGTGCATATTGTCCTATAGTGTCATTCAATTTCAACCCTAGTAATTTTTGAGGGGATTAGAGACCGGAGCTTGCTCAGCTTGCAGAAGCAACTTCTTCCTTGGCCTCTACATCACCCTGTCCGTACTCTACCCTGGAGAAAGGGGTAGGATAGGGGCGTGGCACCATTGTCCCCCCTTGGATAGGGGCGTGGTGCCCATGTTCTCCTAGGACAAGGGTGTGGTGCCCATGTCCTCTCAAGAAAGGGGCGTGGTGCCCCTATCCGTGCATTATTTTGGGGTAGGACCCTTCCTAGGGTTGCATTGTTGGTTGTGCCTCAGGTGGGAAACTCCCCTGATGTCGGCCCATGACGAAATTCCAATCCACTAACATGTATTTAGGGGCATTCATCCTCTCATTTTCATAAGTTCAATAAGTTGGATGGGTGGAAAATTCACAAGCAGTCAAGCATTCAAGAGCATTCAAGCATTGATAATTCTCAAGTCTCCCTTCAAGGCTAGTTGTTGCATTCAAGTCAAGGAAACAACTTCTTCCTTGTCCTCTGGATCACCTTGTCTCCACTCTGCCCAGGAGAAAGGGGTAGGACATGGGCATGGTACCACTGTCCCCCCTTGGATAGGGATGTGGTGCCCATGTCCTCCCAGGATAGGGGCATGGCGCCCCTATCCCTACCCTATTTTGGGGCAGGACCCTTCCTAGGGTTGCATTGTTGGTTGTGCCTCGGGCAGGAAACCCAGCTGATGTCGGCTCGTGATGAAATTAAAATCCACTAACATGTATTTAAGTAGAATTTGTCCTCTCATTTTCATAAGTTCAATAATTTGGATGGGTGGAAAACTCACAAGTGATCAAGCATTCAAGCATTATTTTCCAGCATTGAGCATTCTCAATTCTCCCTTCAAGGCTAGTTGTTGCATTAAAGTCAAGGAAACAACCATTGAAGAGGAGATTGATTTCAACATTCAATTCCACACAAGCATTTCTATCAACATTGCTACTGCAACCTCCCTTGACATGATTTACAATTCAGTCTTTCATTTACATCTACTTGCAAGTACTTTCTTTCATTACTTGGTTAATTCCAAAATTGGGGTTTGACCTAAAGGCAAACCCCTGATCCCAACCCATTTTCCTCTCTTTTCTATGTGTAGGTTGCAGGTGTGCAGCTGTACTTTCAAATTCAAGCTTCATTTGCAGAGGCAAAAAAACCCTTTTCGTTTCCCAGATTTTTTAGAGGACCGTGTACATTCCCACCATGGTCCAGGCAACTTTTTCTCAAATTCACAGGGTGACTTCGTCTCAACATTTTATTGCCAAATCCAGGTGCACAACTTCATCCCATACTCTAATCTCAAGTTATAATCAATTCTTTGTCACTTTTGCACTACATAATTCAATCAAGTCCTTTCCAAATCAAACAAGAAAGAAGGGATCAACTTAGCATTCCCAATTCATTCAGAATTCAATCTACCATCTTTGTGTGGAGAGATTGAATCTAGTGAATTTTCCTCTCCTCTTTCTAATGTAACATGGTGAAAAGTGCTTGAATGGTAATCAATAGCGAAACTCTCATCTCTCTTTGAAGGAAAGGGTAGTTTCCTTCTTGATCTATCATTCACCATTTTCCCACCATTACATTTTGGTGAACCCGACATCTTGCATGCTTTCCTTTGAACAACATTGCATATTTTTCATTTACAAGTTTCAAATGTTTGAAAAATTAGTGGTTAAATCATTAAAAACCAAAGTTTTTAAAATTAAAATTAAACTTGTGATTTGTAAAAATTGCTTGTGGTTATCTTAGATCTAAAAATTGTTTTGATTGTCAAATTCAATTTCCTCATTGTCTTGTTCAATTCGCAATTAAAATTTACAAAATTAAGAGGTTACTTGTTAAAACCCTAATTTTCAAAAACCATCTTGAACTTGTGCAAAAACTGGATTTCCATTTAATTTTCAGATTTCTAACTATTCTCAAATTTGTCTTCAATCCTACAATTCAAATTTTCAATTTCCCCCCTTTTTCCCAAAATTCAAATTTCAAAATTAAGGGTTAGGTCATCAAACCCTAATTTTTTAAATTAATTGGATTTTGTGTGAATTTCAAATCAATTTGATTTACATTTAGATTTTTAAACATTTTCCAAGGTGTCCCTATCCATTAGGTTTGACCCTTTTCAAAATTGCAATTCAATTCCTCTTTTTCTTCAAAACCCTAATAGGGTCCTATTTTCATATTTGCACCTTCATTTCGCCCATCTAGAGATTGTAAAATTCGCCATTTTTTGGGGTTTAGATTTAAAATCATCATAATATCCATTCTTGAAAATTTCAAAAAAAATTGATCAGACCATGTGTGTTCCTACCACGATCCTCGGTTTTTTTCCCAAAAATTTGGGAGACTGTTATGACTGTATTTAAGAGCCTAAATCTAGAATATTGGCTGATTTTATCGATTTTTGATCCCTCTAGAATAGAAAATACCTTCAAAATTCAACATTTCAAATTTCAAGAAAATTTTTAAAATTAAGAGGTTAATTATATTCTGCCCTGATTTTAAAATTAAGTGATATTCCCTTGGCCCTAATTTTAAAATTCCAATTTCCTTTCATTTTTGGAAATTGTGTCATTCCCTTTCTCCAACAAAGTTCAAATTGTGTAATCATTATTTTCTTAAATTTTGCATTAACCAATTTTGTAAGCTTTGTTGCACAATTCAAAATTCAAATTTTCCCTCTAGTTCATGAGTTTTACAACTATTAGTCCTACCTGTCCTATCCCCGTTGGATAAAGTATTAGAATTAAGGCTTCCCAAGGTTTAATTATCGAGGAGATGGAGCCTAATTTGGGAAACTTCTTTAATGAGGCTCATGCTAATTCTTCCCATCTTAATCATGTGCCTATTTGCCCATTTATGGATCCCGTAATGAAGAAAATGCTTTAACTAGGGTTTCTTTAGATCAAATTTCTACATTGGACAATAAATTTGATAGCTTTCAACAATGGATGTCCCAAGAATACCCTAATAGTGGAGCTCTTCCATTAATTGAAGGTCTTAAACTCATGCTTCAAAGTGATAATAATGGAATTGATATATTGCATGGTATTGAACATATTGTTGATTCTAATGTAATGCCTATCAAGAGTTGTGCCGAAACCCTAGGTTATTCACAACCTCCAACACAAGTCAATCCTTCAATTCCTTTGACTACTCCTATGACTAGTATTCCTACTTTCACATCAAACATCATGGCTACTTCAACTAAAAATGTTATTCCTACAACCATAGGTCATGGGGACAATCCCTCTTCTTCATTTCATCCTCCATCATTACCTATGACTTCCATGAATATTCCTACTATTCTCTATTCTTCAACCAATTAGTGTGACACAAGGGGGTAATTCCTTCAACAACTTTATTCCTCCTTTATGTGTCCCTTTTCCTACCTAATCATCATCTATGCCTACTTATCATAATGTGCCACCACCTTATTCTCAATCCATGCCTTCTTTCAATATCACACCACCTTCTCAATCACCTATGTCTAACATCAACTCTTCTACTGAAGAGACAATTAACAATCTTGCTCAAACTGTGTCTTCCATACAACAACAAATTGCTTCTATGAGTCAATCCAAGTTTAGTGTGCCCACCTTTGATGTTGCAAGCCCACTTTCTCTTGATATTGTTAAAGTCCTACCACCTAAAAATGTTGAGATCCCTCAATTAGAACTCTATAATGGAAAACGTGATCCTCTTACGCATGTCAAAACATTTCAAACCTTGTGTACTAATTTTTCTTATGATCAATGATTGCTTGTGAAATTGTTTACAAGAACACTAAGAGATAAGGCCTTACAATGGTATTCCTCTCTACCTTCTTATTCTCACTTCCTTTCAACAACTAGCAAATGCTTTCATCCAACAATTTCAAAACAACATTGGTCCTAAAATCACTTTGACTGATTTGAAGCATTGTAAAAAAGGTGTTAAAGAAAAAGTGAGTAATTTCATTGGTAGATATAAGCATTTGTGTACTCAAATTTCTTTTCATGTGCCTGATAATGATATTCAAATAATTTTCATTTCTAATTTACAAAAAGATATCAGGGAAAAGCTTCTTTTGTCTGAGTTTACTTCCTTTCCCTAGTTGTATGCAACACTCCACAATTATCAACTGGCTGTGAATCAAATGGAGCAATCCACTCCTATTGCTCTGAGTGATAAGGGAGAGCGTGTTCAACAACCATTTTTGAAGTTCAAACCAACAAAAAGCTTCATCAAGTTTAATGATCCAATCAACAACAACCATGTGAATGCTATGATAGGTGTGCCTTCTATTTCAAAAAAATTCCAAAGAGAAAGACAATTTACTCCTTTGAATGAATCTTTACATAATATTATGTCTCAGTTGTTGCACATAAATGTTATCAAAATTCCTCCTATAAAAAAAAATGATTCTTCCAAATTTGCATCCCCTTATTTTGATAACAATTCCTTTTGTCAATTTCATCGTTAACCTGGTCATGATATTGAAAAATGTTTTGCATTGAAAAATAAGGTTCAAGACTTGATTCATAATAATACTATATTTGTGGCAAGTGTGAATGATAAATGGAATAAATCAATAGCTCCTCCTAATCAAAATCTTGATATTTTCACTGATCCCTTGCCATCTCAAACCTCTAACGTTATTGAGATTGTGCCTAATTCTCTCTCTTCTGAAGATTCACTTCTATGGCTCCAAACTTGGTTAATATGGTAGAACACAAGATACGCCTAAGGATCCTTATATTACATTTGACCCTAGCAAGACCATTAGAGCACCCGATGGCCCTTTATACATAGTTGCAAACGTTAAGGATATCCCTTGTCGTGGCTCTCTGATTGATCCCTCTTGCATGGTTAATATCATAACTGAAGATTATCTTTTCAGTTTACGATTGCATAATCCAATCTATGATGCTTCTAATGTGGTTGTGAAGTTATTTGATGGCTTCTCTTGTCCTACCATTGGTTCTATCACCCTTCCTATTGAAGTTCATACTAAATCCTTGGATGTTGACTTTGTATCATACCTTCTTTTGAGCAATTCTGTGTGAAGTTGGGCTATCCTTGGCTATCTTCCATGAAGGCTATTTCTTCTCCAATCCACAAGTGTCTGAAATTTCCTCACAATGGAGAAATCATAACTATGAACCATAGCTTATTTCGTCCATCCGAAAGAAGCCCTAGTGTTTCTATTGATTTCTTTGGCCTAAACAATTTGAATCTCTTCCATTAAGGAGCGATTCTCTTTTTCAATCTTATCAAAAATAGAAGAACAATATGATCTTATCCTTAAGTCAACCTAGATCCCCAACACTTGATATTCCTATTTTTCTTCAAGATGAAGCTCTTCCCCTCTCAGATAGAACTAATATCCCTCCTAAGCAATATTTTCCACCTACCCCTATGAATGTGACTTTACCTTCTCTTAAGGAGAACAACAATATTCTTCCTAAGGTTAGACCTATACCTCCTCCTCATGATGGATCTAGTCTCCTTCCTACACCTAATATTCCTCCTTTCTATGGTGCAGTTCCACCTCCTTTCTCTTATCAACAAAAGAGGCCTACTTCTCCTATTGTTCAACCAAAAATACCTCAACCTAAACCTTCCACTATCAAGGAGAGAAACATTCCTACTTTTTCAAGTGTTCCTCCTCCTTCTCAGACTTCCACTAAGACTCGATGAAATCATTGTGTGAGAGAATGCCAACGGAGATGTCATGTTTGAGCTCGTGATGCCGTGTTTGAGCTCGTGAAGCTATCCCACAAAATACTCAATCTCCTCAGACTCTGATAGTTGACATGATTCCCTTTTCTCCTAAGAAATATGTTCAACTGGCATCTCCAAATCATAAGTTGCATAAAACATGTGATGGTTTTACTCTTATTCATGTTCTTGCTCCTCTTTCTCTAAACTTTGATGAAGAAATGGGTGAAAATGTTATTCAAAATGGCAATACAACTCCTAATGCTTCTGATAGTGAGTATGAATATGTTGACATAGACAAGCATTTATTGGATGATTTTTCACAAACCCTAATCCTAGCTCCTAGAATCAAACAAAGTGACTTACAACATGAGCATAGTCCTTGTTTGGATCCTGTGATAGCTCCATCTGCTATGCTCGATATTGCTCCTCTGGTGTGTTGCTTTCCTTCTCAAAATAATTATCAGCAAGATCAAGAGGCCGATGTTGTGCTAGATTAGCAATATTAGCACTATATATTTTCATCCCTCTTCTTTCTTTCTCTTTTGTGACCGTTCTTCTATGTGTATCCATGTTCTCCTATTGTTCCCTTAATGTCTACTTTGGGATGATGCAAAGAATTGAGATCTTTTCTTGGTCTCTTTCATGTTGACTCAAAAGACATCCTCTCGTCCCTTTCTTCTAAGGTAGTGCCCTTCTTTGGGAAATGAATATTATTATATGCATATACATACATGATATACATGATTTACCATACATCATACTGACCCCAAGGAAAGTGACACTACCTTGTGTTTTATGTTCATTATCCTTGGGTTTATACCTCGATTGGGGGCTAAATCTTTGTGATAATGTGCTCTCTCCTTCTCTCTCTATTGGGTGTAACCTACTTTAAATAAATCACTCTCGATAAGGCGCACGTGATCTCTTTAACGTTGGGGCACACACTCTGCTAATATTTTCCTTCTTGTGATACTTAGAATTACTTAGTGTTGCTTTATAATCTTTTGTATCCTTGCTTTCATGACTTATACTGAAGGGAAATTTTCTACTTGCAGTCATGGTTCTCCCCTTCTCGATCTTCCCTTTTACTTTGTCAATCAAAGTCGTAAGATCCTAAGTCCACGTGGGGTTTGGTGCATCTTGCCTCCTTAACATGGTAAAAGTCTTTCAATCTTGTTTTGTTGAACTTTCCCAGTCGTATTGGCGTACGCTTATACTCCTGCTAAAGTGGGAACTAAATGTAGTGTCACAAAATTGTGACCCTAGCAATTTTTGACTATATTAGGGTCCTCACACACACAAGTTTTAATCCTCTAGCCTGATTGATGATCAGAGATTGCTTGTCTTGCAGAAATAACTTCTTCCTTGGCCTCTGCATCTCCCCATCCACACTCTTCCCTAGAGAAAGGGGTAGGATAGGGGTGTGGTGCCACTGTCCCCCCTTGGACAGGGGCATGGTGTTGACAAATGACACTCTATTGGTTGGTTTTGTTGGCATTATGGTTGAATTGATTATTTGTTGCATTGATGTTTTGTCATTGATGTCAACACTAGTTGTTATGGCTAGTTACCGGTAGACAGGTTTTGATTACTGGTAGAAGATCTAGTGTTACCGACAGAAGAGACTATTTGTTGGTCACTTTCGGCATGTTTGGATCAGTGAATTATATTTGATTTCATGTGTTATATGCTCCATGAGCATGTTTTGGTCAGTTGGTATTAGCTTGGTAATCGGATGCTATCATACACTCTGGTAAACCCTTACCAGCATTAGTTTAAGGCTTTACTGACAGAGCTTTCATTCAGGAATCATGACATGATGCATAATTGGTGTTGGTGCAAATTCTTCATGGATTTTAGGATGTTGAAGATGTTCTTTGATCATGCTTCAACTACTTGAAGACATTGCTTTGGCATGGTGGACCCAAAATAGGTATGGTACCTATCCAGGTTATGGACCGGTATCATGGTAACGTGTACTCTACACGTTACAAGGATGTTTCAGGAGGATTTATGGATTTTTTATTGTTGTTTTTATCTTAATTCGACATGTCATATCATTGTAATATGGAATTATGTAATGATCTTATTGTAATATTTTTTAGGTGGCCAACCTAATTGGTTTAGGCCTTAGGGTTTGTATAAATAAGAGGTAGAAAATATTTGTAGAGTATCATGGTTATTGAAAGGTCATGGTCAAGGAATGTAATGTGCAAATATTGTAATATCATTCAGGCAAAGGAGTTGGTCGATCATTGGTGATAGAATTGGATTTAGAAGAGGATTTAGTCCTCTGACATTGAGCTTAATCAGGACTATAATCAGGCATGGTAGATGCTATTTCAGGAAGTTCACTCTATTGGATTGTTGTCCATTTATCTTGAGATGGTTGTATCCTCTCTGTAGTCAGTGAGACTCTTTTGTAATGAGCAGTATGCTCTAGGAAGTGTGCCTTCATGCATGTGTAGGCCCCTCATTGTAACACATACTTTATGTAAAAGTATCATCTGACTATGGGTAGGCTTCCCACTGTGGTTTTTCCCTTTCCAGGTTTTCCACGTACAAATAATGGTGTTATGTGGTATGGTTTCTTTGCATTGATTATCTGGTTAATTGTTAAGTTCTATTGTTTACCTGTATCTATTCCTACTGGCATTTGTATGTGCTTTATCGGTACTTGATTTGTTTTAAGGTTGTATTGTGGATTAAAAGATAATCTGTTAACAACTGATTCAACCCCCCCCCTCTCAGTTGTTCACCAGTTATTTGAAAAATTGGTATCAAAGCTTTGGTCCTCTTTTGCAAAAGCTTAACCGCTTTAGGTAGATCCTATGGCAACTAACACTTCTAATCCATCACTAACTATTTTCAAAACAGAAATCCCTAAGCTTGATGGGACAAATTATGGGATATGGAAAATTTGAATGGAGACTCATCTTAGATGTTTTGGAAAGGATATTTGGGAGATCACTGAGAAAGGAAACACACCTTATGATCTGACATCTAGCAATCCTGCTCCTACAAACTTGGATAAGAATATTGAAAATGACTGTAGAGCTAGAGAAGTCCTCTTGTGTGCACTTACTGATCAACAGATCATGGGATTGACTGATAAATCATCAGCTAAGGTTATGTGGGATAAATTGCAAACTCTGAATGAAGGTGACCCTACTATCAAAATTGCTAAACTTGATGGTTACCGGGTAAGATATGAAAACTTGAAAATGGAAGATAATGAAAGAATTGTTGTGTTTATGGAAAGAGTAAATGAGATTGTTATGGGAATTCAATGTTGTGGAGGATTTTTAAGTGAAGATTAAATAGTTTCCAAATCCTTGAGAGCCCTTCCACCGGCTTACAAGATGAAGGTACTGCAATTAATGAGTTAAGAACAATGGAAAATACTTCAGTTAACACATACATTCTGATTGGGAAATTATCTGCTTTTGAGCTTGAAGAATTTGGATCTTTTGGAGCTGTAAAATATGAACCTGATTTTCATGCATCATCATCATCATCTACTGGCAAAAGTGATTGGAAAGCCCTATATGCAAAAGAATTGGAAGACATGAGAAAATAAAATGAAGAACTTGAGCAACTTGAAGCCTTATTTGCTAGAAGAGTACAGACCAACTGGAAGTAAGTATGAAGGAAAAACACCTTTTAAATGTTTTACATGTAATAAAATTGGTCATTTTGCATCTAGATGTCCTGAAAAGAATGCAAGGTTTGAGGAAAGAGTTAAGAAATATTTTAAGCCTAACCAAAATAGATATAGATTCAAGAAAAGTAAACAATGCTACATAGTAGATGAGGAAGGAGTGACTGATGACTCTGGAGATGAACCGACAGAAGACCCTGTTAGTGGCTCCGACAATGGAAAAGAATGGGTGTTCTATGCTTTGAAGGAAGATGAACCAAAACCAGCTATCAAGAATGAAGAAAAGGCCCTGGTAGTAAAAGTTGAAGATAAGGATGAATGGGTAATTGATAGTGGATGCTCACATCATATGACTGGAGATAAAGGGAAATTTTTGTCCCTGCAAGACTACAATGGTGGTCAAGTCAAATTTACAGATGACAAGGCATGTATGATCAAAGGTAGAGGTATTATTTCTTTGGATGACAAGCATAATACTGATAATTCCTATTATGTAGAAGGTTTAAAGCATAATCTTTTGAGTGTTGGTCAATTGGTTGATAAGGGTTTTCAACTTTAGTTTAAAGATAGAAAATGCAAAATCATTAACAAGACTAGTTTGGAGATTGCAATCGGTATTCAAACAGGAAGTAATATCTTCCACTTGAACATTGGTAACAAGACATGTTTAATTTCTCATATTGATGAGAGTTGGCTATGGCATAAGAGGTTGTGTCATGTTAATTTTGATTGTATTGTTAAGATCAGATCAACTAAGGCAATTAGAGATATACCTAAGATTATGAAGCTTCATAATCTGATATGTAAGGAATGTCAATTGGGTAAGCAAGTTAGAAGTTATTTTAAGAGAATACATGATAAATCTAATGATGTACTTGATTTGATTCATACTAACTTATGTAGTCCAACAAGGACTAGAAGCTTTCAAGTTGATAGGTATTTCATGTTGATTATTGATGACTATTCTAAAATGATGTGGGTGAATTTTCTAAGGGATAAGTCAGAAGCTTTGGAGAAATTCAAGATCTTTAAAGTGACAGTTGAAATAGAAACTAGATTGAAAATCAAATGTCTAAGATCAGATCATGGTGGTGAGTTCACTTCTCATGAATTTAACAATTATTTTGAGACAAATGGAATCAGGAGACAACTATCTACACCTAGGACTCCTCGGCAAAATGGAGTAGTGGAAAGAAAGAACAAAACAATTTTGGATGTAGCAAGATCTATGATGATGGAAGACAAATTGCCTCATATCTACTAGAGAGAAGCAGTGAGTACAACAGTTTACACATTCAACAGAGTTCACATCAAAGGTGAAACCGGTAAGACCCCTTATAAACTATGGTTTGGACATACACCTACTATTAAATATTTTAGAATTTTTGGAAGTAAATGCTATATCAAAAGAGATGATTCAATTAGAAAGTTTGATCCTAGATGTGATGAAGGGATATTTCTTGGTTATTCAATTCAGAGAAAAGCATATAGATGTTATAACAAAAGATTACAGAAAATTATTGAGAGTGCTAATGTGAAAGTGGATGAACAATACAAAAATCATTTTATATCATATGACAGGGAACCGACAGTGGAAATGATCATAACTGAACTGAAAATGCCTCAACTGGTACAGGAAGCTAAGATAGTTACACCTGCACAATTAGAAAATTCAATTGTGACTGATGATCTGAGAAGTGAACCTGAAGTTGAAAAGATACCAAGGTATGTAAGATTAAATCATTCTAAAGATCAAATCATTGGAGATAGGAACAAGGGAGTTATGACAATAAGAAAAATGGCAAATGAAGAGGTATGTCTTATTTCTCAAGTTGAACTGGCAACTATTATTGAAGCTTATAAGGATAAACATTGGTTAAAGGCTATGGAAGATGAATTAGATCAAATAGAGAAAAATGAAACTTGGTCTTTAGTTCCCCGACCTAAAAATAAGAATGTTATTGGAACTAAATGGGTTTTTAGGAATAAACTGAATGAGGATGGTCAAGTTATAAGAAACAAGGCTATATTAGTTTGTAAAGGATATTCTACAATGGAAGGAATCGATTATGGTGAGACATTTGCACCTATAGCTAGAATTGAAGTTGTTAGACTATTTCTTGCATATGCAGCTTATAAGGACTATAAGGTTTATCAAATGGATGTTAAATGTGCATTTTTGAATGGTGAGCTTGAGGAAGAAGTTTACATTGAGAAACCTGATGGATTTTCACTATAGATGATAAAGATATGGTTTGCAGATTGAAGAAAGCTTTATATGGTTTGAAACAAGCTCCTAGAGCTTGATATGCAAGGTTGGATAAATATCTTTTGAAGCTTGGTTTTACTAAAGGCAGTGTTGATAGTAACTTATATTATAAGATCACTGATAAGGATATTCTGATTATTAAAGTATTTGTTGATGATATCATTTTTTGAGGAGAAGATAAATTGTGCATGGAATTTTCTAACAACATGAAGAATGAATTTGAAAGGTCCATGATTGGTGAGATGAAATTTTTCTTGGGTTTACAGATTACTCAAAATGACAAAGGGATTTTTATCTATCAAACTAAGTATTTGAGGGAATTGTTGAAAAATTTTGGTATGGATAATTCCAAACCAGTAAGTACTCCTATGGCAACAAGTGAGAAATTATCTATCAAGGATACTTCTACACTGGTAAATCTGACAACGTATAAGTCTATGATTGGTGGTCTATTATATCTAACTTAGACTAGACCTGATATTATGAATGTTGTAAGTATTATTTCAAGATATCAAAGTAATCCTAAAGAAAATCATGAATGTGCAGTAAAGAGGATATTCTAGTATTTGCAAGGAACAACATAATATGGTTTATGGTATTCTAAAAATGATGATTTCACTTTATGTGTATATACTGACTCAGATTGGGCAGGAGATACTGATGGCATGAAGAGTACTTTTGGTGGAGCTTTCTTTCGTGGAAAGAAACTGGTTTCATGGATCAGGAAAAAATAGTCATGCATTTCTTTATCTACTATGGAAGTTGAGTATGTTGCAGCAGCAACTAATTGCACTCAAGTCTTGTGGATGAAGCAAATGTTGAAGGATATCAGGGTAAATTATAGTGAACCGGTAGTTATCTACTGTGATAACTCTACAGTTATTGACATGTCTAAAAATCTAGTATTTCACTCTAAGACTAAGCATATTTCATAAAGTATAAATTTTTTAAGGACAAGGTAGAAGAAAAGGAAGTCAAATTGGTTTATGTGAACACTAAAGAATAGATTGCAGACATATTTAGTAAACCACTATCTAAGGAATCATTTGAGTATTTGAGAGATAGGTTAGGGGTTTCTTCCCCTCCAAGAGAGACTTGATTGATGAATTTTGTCATCAGTCGGACATGCATTATCAGAGACATTATTCATTCTAGCATTGATGAGTGGTGCTACTACTCAGGGGGAGTAGTCAGCTTTGAGATTCAGAGGTTTACATTATTTCTTTGATATTTTTGTCAGATTTCCGGCATTGATGTCAAAGGGAAAATAATAGTAATGTGAAAAATCATTTAGAAATATCATTCATAGGGGGAGAACTATTGATATTTAGGAGATTATATGTTGTCTTCCATAGGGGGAGACTTGTTTGGCACTTCTTGGTACTTAGATGTTTTTCACATCTAGTGTTGCCATCAATGCCAAAGGGGGAGATTGTTGGCATTATAGATGAATTGATTATGTGTTGCATTAATGTTTTTTCATTGATGTCAACACTAGCTATTATGGTTGGTTACCGGTAGACAGGTTTTGATTACCGGTAGAAGATCTAGTGTTACCAACAGAAGAGACTATCTGTTGGTCACTTCCGACATGTTTGGATCAATGAATTATGTTTGATTTCATGTGTTATATGCTCCATGAGCATGTTTTGGTCAATTGGTATTGTCTTGGTAATCAGATGCTATCATGCACTCTGGTAAACCCTTACCAACATTAGTTTAAGGCTTTACCAGCAGAGCTTTCATTGAGGAATCATTATAAGATGCATAATTGGTGTTGGTGCAACTTCTTCATGGATTTCAGGATGCTAAAGATGTTCTTTGATCGTGCTTCAACTTCTTGAAGACATTGCTTTGGCATGGTGGATCCAGAATAGGTCTGGTACCTATCTAGGTTATGGATCAGTATCATGCTAACGTGTACTCTACACATTACCAGGATGTTTTAGGAGGATTTATGGATTTGTTATTGTTTTTTTGGTCTTAATCTGACATGGCATATCATTGTAATATGGAATTATGTAATGATCTTATTGCAATATCTTTTAAGTGGCTGACCTAATTGGTTTAGGCCTTAGGGTTTGTATAAATAAGAGGTAGAAACTCTTTGTAGAGTATCATGGTTATTGAAAGGTCATGGTCAAGGAATGTAATGTGAGAATATTGTAATATCATTCAAGAAGAGGAGTTGGTTGATCATTGGTGATTGAATTGGATTCAAAAGAGGATTTAGTCCTCCAAGATTGAGCTTAACCAAGACTGTAATAAGGCATGGTAGATGCTATTTCTGGCAGTTCACTCTATTGGATTGTTGTCTATTTATCTTGAGATGGTTGTAGCCTCTCTGTAGTCAATGATAATATTTTATAATAAGCACTACGCTCTAGGCAGTGTGCCTTCCTGCATGTGCAGGCCCCTCATTGTAACTCATACTTTCTACAAAAGTATCATCTAACTATGGGTAGGCTTCCCACCGTGTTTTTTCCCTTTTCGGGTTTTCCACGTACAAAACATGGTGTTATGTGGTATGGTTTCTTTGCATTGATTAACTAGTTGAGTGTTAAGTTGTATTGTTTACTGGTATCTGTTCCTACCGACATATGTATGTTCTTTACCAGTACTTGATTTGTTTTAAGGTTGTATTGTGGATTAAAAGTTAACAACTGATTCACCCCCCCCCCTCTCAGTTGTTCACCAGTTATCCAAACAGGTTTCACTATGTTGTCATTGATGGCAACATGATTTTTCTTTCTGGCTTCATGTTTTGATTCTATGTTTTACCGATAGACACTTCACAGATTCTACACCAGTAGTTGCACTGGCACCAGCAGGACAAAAGGATTTATTTGGTCACTGGCAATGCAGGCCAACATGGTTTAGTAAAGGCTATCGGTATTGGAGGCCAACATATCTTGGATCCAACATCAACAAATTGATTTTAATGTTTATGCATTTATGTTATCTAGCCGACATATAATTTGATATTGTATATATCTTTGTAAGATGACATAAGGCATGTAAAAAGTTGTATAGGTTATATAGGTCAGTTAAGATTAGATCATTTTGTAATAGATATGGTGATGGATATGTGAATGTAATATGATGTGAAATATATTAGAGAGATCATATATGTGAGGAAATTATTGTAAGGTTTATTCTGATAAAGGGTCTAGGGTTTCAAATCGGAATAGATAGAGCTTAAACCGGAACTATATTATGGCATAGAAGATGCTATCTTAGTAGTTCACACTTCTCTGGATTGTATTCTACAATTTTATGTAGTCAGTGAGGCTCCTATTATGATTGAGCAGTGTGGTCTAGGTTGCAAGCCTTCTTGCAAGTGTAGGCCCCTCATACTTTGTAATATCTCTTCATATGGCCAATGGATTGATATTGTGCGTCACAAATCCCATCGTGGTTTTTCCTCTTTGAGGTTTTACACATATAAATTTGTGTTTTATGATTCTCATTTATGTGATTGGCTTATTAGTTGCTTTACTTCTTTCAATTATGTTTATACCAGTATACCGGTTGGTGTATGCATGTTTTAATAAGGCTAAACCTTACTATTTTGATATAACACTGATTCAGCCCCCCTCTCTTAGTATTATTAGTTTCCAACAATTGGTATTAGAGCCTTGTGTCTTAGAGGAATTTTAACAGCCTGAGGAAGATCCTGAAACTAGAATCAATGAATGTGGATTTGGAGAAGCAACCTGAGATGGCACTTGAAGATTAAAATGTTGAAATCTTGAAGAACTTAAAGCTACAAGATGAATTGAATTGTGATAAGGAATTCATTATTCTCCTACAAGAGAGGCTATCATCTATTCAATCTAGGAGGAAGGAACTTTTTTAAGTCAGGATGATGAAGACAAAAATGCACTTAAGGAACAATGTCATAAATTGAGTCAGGAGAACATGGTTATGAAAAATGAAATGAAAGTTATAACTATGAGGATGTCTAAGGATATTGAGGACAGAAAGAAAAAGGAAGAAAATCTTGTTATATCCCTCAAGAACAAATTTGAAGAATGTGGTAGGTTGGTTCATGAAAATGATATGTTGAGAACTGATTTGGTACAATCCTAGAGTAATGAAAAAGAGCTTGAGAGACAAATGATAATACTAAGAGAAGATTTAACTATTGCAAGTAAGTACAAAGAAAAATTCAAGATCAACTCAGCACAACTTGATGAGTTATTGAAGAGATAGAGGCAAATTGGAGATTCTAGTGGACTTGGATTTGAGCAAGGATAGAGTTCTAGTACTACTAATGAAGATCAAAATCATAAGGAACTAATAAGATAGTTTAATGCTTATAAATTCAATGACAGATGTTTTGTTTGCAATAGATTTGGTCACATGGATAGGTAATGTAGAAACAAAGAAAATTAGAACCCTGGTTATGCTCCTAGTAAATGTTTTAAATGCATTAAGTTTGGTCATAAAACAAAAGATTGCAAAATGAATGTAAAATGTTGTGCATGTGGAAAATTTGGACATATGGCTAATTAGTGTAGGTCAAGAAATTTCACTATTTTTAGCAAACCAATTCAAAAGAACAATGTTACATGTTATGCATGTAATGAGGTTGGACATATTGCTAAGTTCTGTAGAAATGGAAATCCACTGGTTAGTAATGGAGGATCAAATGAGAAAAGAAAAGAGAAGGTTAGTGAAATCCAGCAAGATCATACTCAAAGATGGGTTAGGAAGACTAAAGAACAATCATCAGATGGGAATATCCTAGTTACTTATCCGGCAGAAGAGGTTGCTCCTGCACTAACAGGGAGCTCATCTGGTACCTAGGGTAGATGCCTTAGGGATAGGCAAAATTCATGAAGATGTTGCATATGCCTCGAAAAGAGGTTCTAGAAAATGTTCAAGATATTGGAGAGAATTATCTGGCATGGATAAGTTCTGAGCGAGATCTGGTATCTTTCACCAGCAGTCATTTATGTTAATGGAAGGTTAGGATTTTTCTCAAGGGTTAAAAATTCGAGTAAACTTCATTGTTAATCACCTTGCATTCAGAGCAATTTCAGAGTGATTCAGAGTGACTAAGTGTGATCAAAGGCAATTCAAGGCAATCAAATTTATTCTTGAGTGATTTCACCGACATCTGGAAGAATTTGTTGAAGGTTTTCACTAAGAGTGATCAAAAGGTATTTATCTTTAAACATGGAAGCAGGATCATCTTCTATTCTTGTTTTTGTTGCAAACCCAACTGTCGTAGAGGTCAAGGACTGCCCCAGGCCAATTTTCAAGTAGTATCCATAGGTGGCTCCCCTAGAAGATTCAGTTGGAGCATTTTCTCACGTTCTGAAGGGAGTTGTGTATGTAGAGGATGTTAGGGCATATATTCACTATCACATCAAGGACTTAGGAACTTCAAATATTAAGGGCATGCATATGAGTGAACTAATGGGAGAATCTGGAAAGATCAAACTGACATACAAACATATTGAAGAACTAGGGTTTATAGACATTCTAGATATTCTGGAGTTCAAGGATGAGATAATCAAATTTGTATTGAGAAGAGTACATTGGGAATTTATATGGCTTCACCAACCTTACAAAATCACCAAAGAATCCATCCAGGCAATCACTAGTTTGCCATCGATAGGGCAACATCCAAACAAGAAGGTTTCAAATGATTTCATGAGGAAGATCACTGGCACTACATCTAACAAAAATCCATAAAAGTGAGTACTATCACCGATACTGACATCAAATTTGGTAGCATGATCATCAGGTATAAGGTAACTTAGTCAAACTGACTAAATTATGTTTCTAGTTCATGCATTTTGGCTGCATACAAAATGATGAGAGATAATGTTAAACTAGATCTGTGTGGTTGGATGCTTGATGAGCTATTGATAAATCTAGGAAAGATCAAGGGTGAGAAGAAGGGTACATTCTGATATGGGAAGTTGTTAGTTTTCCTAATGTTATATTTCCTAAATGATACACCCAGTTCTGGTAAGAGGCAATGGGCTTTTGACATCCCAGTAGGAAGACAATTGAAATAGCCAATTGTTGCATTAGGAAGCCAGAGAGATGATAAGGTATGGGGGTATTTTAAGGTATTTCAAAAATCTATGAGGTCTAGGGTAAGGGTACCTGAGCATATTATAGAAAAATATTCTACCGACATATGCTTCATGGTAAAGAAGGATGATACTCTCATGGAAGCAGTTAAGCCCTGAAAGATTTGGATTGAAGAAATGGGCTATGAGGTGGATGCACATATTCTTGATGCCTATGCAAAAATGCTAATTGATGTACAAATTGATGAGGAAGACAAGCCTTGTGCTACTGCACAACAGAAAACCCAAGAGGTTGAAACAAAGCTCAACTGGAAGAAAAGAGAGAAACATGAAGGAAAAGCAAGTAAGTTTGTGCAGAAGGTCTCAAAGGACATCAAAGAACTAATTGATGCTGCCCTGGAAGAAGGCAAAAAGAGGAAAGATTTGGAAGTTCGCATTGAACCTGTTACTGCAAAATCAGAATCAAAGGATGACACATCGTTAGCATTTAAGAGGGTTGTTAGGAAGAAACCAGAGGAAAAAAAGGCAAAAGCTAAGAAGCAACTAGTTAGTAAGGTCCAATCAAGCTACTAGCACAAAAGTAAGCACCTAAAGTTACTCCTTCAGCTACATCTGATACTGCCAAGAGGAAGAAGAAGAATGACACAGATTCTAGTAAGGTTTCACCTAAAACTTGTGTAGAATTGGTAGATGAAATCACTAAAGATGGCATGTTGAAGAATGTACAATTTTATTATGAAAACTTAGAGGATGAACAAAGAGAGGTAGGGGAAGCAGTCCTATTATACTTGGATATTTATAAGAAAGCCTTAATAGAAATAGAAAATCAAATACCGACTAAGTTATATAGCATGTTAGATGCTAGAAGACTATCAGCTATGCAAGAGGATAAACATATTAAAATTCAAGAGCTATTATCTATCTGTGTTACTATAGCTCTAGACAAAATGGAAAAAGACACTTGAGGTGGCAGACAGGAAATTTTTCAAGAGCAAACATAGGATAACTAGTCTGATGCTAGGAAGAGTAAATGAAATAATAAAGGAGACTCAAATAGAATGGGTTAAATTTTTGGGAGAAAACAGAGGATTCTTTACTTCACCAGAAACCAAGACAGATACTGTACATGCCCTAGTTGAAGGAAAAGGAAAGGGATTATGGGTACTTCACCCTCAGTTTTGAAAAATATTAAGGGTTAGTGCAGGATCATGGGGGGCCAAAAAGTGGCCATGTGAAAAAAATAGCCTTCTCCACTCGCCTAAAAACGCGAAAATCCTTGTTGGCTTTTTGCTTGGCCTGGGTGTCAATACACCTTGGCATGGTAATTACCTAAGCAAATCGGATATCCGATACTATCAGATATCCGATTTTTATTTGTAATTTTAAATTAAAAAATATATTACATATTACATATTATATAATATGTAATATATTATTATATTATATTATATTATATTATATAATAATATATTATTATATTATATTATTATATTATATAATATTATATAATATAATATAATATAATAATATATTATATAATATATTATTATATTATATAATATAATGTTATTTTAAAATAATTTAAGTATAAAAATCGGATATCTGGTTTTCTGAGACAATATATTTCGACTGTGACAACCCGTGAGTTATTTTTAACCCACGGGCTGTGTGATTTTGTGGAAATCCAATATCCGATTGCATCCAATATCTGGTTTTTGGCCCAAAAATTGCTAAAAAATACATTGTAAGGTAAGATTTTTATTCTTTTCAATCATTTTCATTGAATTTTATATTTTTTTAATGTTTATTTGTTTTTCATTGAAAATATGTTTTTTTTCATGAAAACTAGGTTTTTTTAAATCAAATACAAAATTGTTTAAATTTGTTAACTAAATTCAATTGTTTACATTTAATTAGGTTAAAAATGGGGGATAACAATGAAAACATTGATCAACCACAACTGCAACATTTATATTGGTATTAATTAGATTATGTAGTAACTTGCATGTATATCTTATTTTACTCTTATAGGGCACAAGCAACACAAGTGCGGGGCAGTGTGATTTAGGATCTAGTAGTGCAGTTGGAGACAAGGGAAAGTTAATTGAATGCAAATATGATTGAATGAATAGTTTAAATAACTTATAGTGATTATACACATCTAGACATAGATTGATAGTTTCATATACTTGTTGTGTATATGTACAGAGAATTCTTGGCTTCACATCCTTGATGACTACACCCAGTATACCTAAAGATGAAGAAGAAGAAGAGATGCCTCGAGTACATGTGTGTTTATTTTATTTTGTTTTTAGTAGATATAATTTGTTATTATTAGTGACAATTATATGCTAACTTGTATAAATGTCATGTTTTTGAACATATGTAGGTTGTGTATGAAAATATTAAAAATATACCTCCTCTACCGAAGACATACATCAAGAGTCCTACAAAGCTGAAGAGAAAATGTGGAGATGAGGTAAACATGAACAGTTAAATTATAGTTCATTTTTATGTTAACTTTTTGAATGTGAATTATATAATATAACTAATATTAATCGTGGTTTGTTTTTCTTGTGTAGGATCCTTCAGAGCCAAGTAGTGCGATGAAGATCGATTTTGATGATCCATCAGTAGCTTAGGATTTTATAGATAGTTTTGGGATGCTTACATGTCTAGTTGGCATGTATATTTTGTATATAGACATACATTCATGTATTTAGACATACATTTTGTTTGAGTTGGTGTTATGCCATATTTGTGTATGGAAATACATTTGTAATCATTTGACATTTTTATATATACAGAAGTTGATATTCGATCATATAAATTGTTGCTCATCTGTGCATGGTGTTATCATGGAAATATTTAATCTTCATTCTAATAATTAACAATGGTTAATAATTGTTATTTAATGAACAATACAATTCATTTCATTTCATCGTAAGTGTTGTTTGTATAATGAACAATACAATTCATTTAATGAACAATACAATACAATTCATTTAATGAACAATAATTGATAAAATTCACTATTACCCTATGCATGGTCCTATTTTTCCCCCCACTCAGTCGAATGCTTGGGGTCATACCCTACCGACATCGTTCCTTGAGCGCCCTAAGTGCTAAAAATTATCAAACTTTGACGGGCCCTAACTCGGAATCCATGGCACATGCAAATGATCCATTTGAACCCACAGGACCATGAGTGGGGTCCCTACAAAATCCTATCTTGATTTTTCAAGTTTCCCTATGGTTTTATTAGGACAGAAATTTTTTGGTTGGCGGAAAAATCGTCAATCTCATTCAGTCGAATGTTGTTGCATGGCCAATTTCTCGTTCTACTCATCGTGATGACAAACCGTTAGCTCTAACATGTCCAGTTAGGCATTATTACCCTATGCATGCTCCTATTTTCCCCCCCCACTTGGTCGAACACTCAGGGTCATACCCTACCAGCGTTGTCCCTTGAGCGTCCTAAGTGCTAAAAATTGTCAAATTTTGACGGGCCCTAACTCAGAATCTATGGCACCTGCAAATGATTCATTTGAACGTATGGGGCCACAAGAGGGGTCCCTACAAAATCATATCTTGGTTTTTTAAGTTTCCCTATAGTTTTATTAGGGCAATAATTTTTTGGTTGGCAAAAAAATCGTCAATCTCATTCAATCGAATGTTGCTGCGTGGCTAATTTCTCGTTCTACTCATCGTGATGATGAACCATTGGCTCTGACATGTCTAGTTAGGAATTATTACCCTATTTATGCTCCTATTTTTCCCCCCACTTGATCGAACACTCAGGATCATACCCTACCGACGTCGTCCCTTGAGTGTCCTAAGTGCTAAAAATTGTCAAACTTTGACAGGCCCTAACTCAGAATCAGTGGCACTTGCAAATGATCTATTTGAACCTATGGGGACACGAGAGGGATCCCTACAAAATCCTAACTTGATTCTTAAAGTTTCCCTACGATTTTATTAGGGCAGCAATTTTTTGGTTGGCAAAAAAATCGTTAGTCTCATTCAATCAAATGTTGTTGCATGGCCAATTTCTCATTCTTCTCGTCATGATGATGAACCGTTAGCTCCAACATGTCTAGTTAGGTATTATTACCCTATGCATGCTCCTATTTTTCCCCCCACTCGGTCGAACACTCAGGGTCATACCCTACCGGTATCGTCCCTTGAGTGCCCAAAGTGCTAAAAATTGTCAAACTTTGATGGGCCCTAACTTGGAATCCGTGGCCCTAACTTGTTCAATGAAAAATATAGATAAACAAGCAATACATTGTAGACACATAATGGTCATCAATATTTCCATCCATTGTATACACATAATTACCATTACACTTGCATGTGACATCCATGAAGGGATATGCAAACATGATTTTTTTTCATTATCAATACAACTACACCAATGTACTCATGTACAGATACATTGTATATCATCAATATAACTAAACCAATTTGCTCATGGATATTGTATATCATCATAACAAAGTTACATCAATTCACATCCATATACAAATACAACATCCCACTTCATCTGCATCAGACATCCTCATGTCCTAAGAGAAAATCTTATGTACAACAATGCCTACATATAAATGAAGACCAAAATAAGTAACCTTTTTATGCAGAATGAATGTGATACAAGAAACGAATTATAACACTTAATACAAATTAGTTTGTCAAATTATAAGTAGATCATTTGAAACATTTTTAAGACGTACAAGATTGTATAACTACGAAACTTACCAGTTTCTCTGCAAAATATACAAGCATAACTTTGAAGAAAGACGCATGTTGATTAAAGCCCTTCTCGCTGCATTTCTCTGCATGGTTGAAGATGATGGTAGATATGGTCATTTCTAAATAGCAATAAATTCACTTGATTTAATGTTTATGCATAGAATTTAATCTCATTAATGCACAAAGGAATATGTACTATCACCAAGAGAGGGTCTTGTCAATGACGAATGATCTAGCATGGACCTATATTTTTAAAAATTGTTAGTCTACACATAAAATGCATGGATGAACATAAAGGCTTTATGATAATCACTTCAACTGAAATGCATGATAATAAATGAAAAGGTGGGATTATATACCATAAAAATATGTCCCTTCAAATTATATCAATAGAACCCACTATGGTAACGCAAGAAACATAATGTGATACTGTATTATATCATCAAAAAAACCCTGCATGAGCATAAAGGTTTTGCGATAATTATATCATCAAAAAGTGTCAAATAGTGTTCTCTAATAGCAAAAATTGTAAAGCAACTCAAATTCATTATAATAAGTCGTGTTGCAAAAATACATCCCTTCCAATTATATTGAGTGTATCTGCTATGTGCATGTAAAAACCGTGTTGCCAAAAAAAAATGTTCATCAATAAGTCTGCATTTTGAACACATCCTTAGTATACACATAACAAACTTGAATATTAAGCTTTAATTATCATTGTTTGAAATGAAATTCATAATAAAAAAATAAGGCACCATTAAAGACCTACTACTCAAGTATGCTTGAAGGATCATCTCTTTGCTTAAGAGTATCTATTATTGCTTCATGATCAGCAGTAGTCACTATCCATATCTCTTTGGTCTTTGGTTTTGCTTGATGCTTCAGTAACTTGACATTTGTAGCTATAATAAGGTGTGAATACATTATAATGGTTTTGTGTCTCTCATAACCTTCAAATGCAGGTATGCCATTCTTTCTAATCATGTATGTTCACAACCCAAGTTCCCACAACAACAATTGAACCTGTATAATATGTGAACCCATCATCAACTTTCACTGGTTGTGTTAGCTTTTGTTTTCCCTGTACTCATTGTGCCAACCAATATTCTGATCTCTCTTCATTCCCTTATGGTGCAATAACTACAAAAACATGTCCTGGCTGTACAAGATCTGATAGACGGTCATACTCAAGTGAACTTTCCATGTCATTGTTTGACAAGGATATTGTTTGAGATAAAGGAGTTAGATATTGGGGAACCCACGTATCAACCCACTCACTTGACTTGCACTAATCCCAATCACACCGAACATAACTCTGACAAAAGCAAGACAACACTCATGTCCAAATAGTCCCTGTACTTGCATCTGAGCTGAGAAATGAATGCATCTTTGAAGAATCTTTAATTGTTTGACAATCCATTCTATCTCCCATTGTGCCCTCCTCAACCAACCAAAAGAACTTGGTCACTATTGAATCAAGAGTACCTCCATGTGACAATGTTGAACTACACCAATCAATAATAGAACGTGAATCAGAGAAATTTGCACCTGAAATCCTCAATTGCTCCTTAATTAGATCTCTCTTCAAACATGCACCTACTCCATCATACTCCCCCTTCCCATTCCTTGCCTCAAAAAACACCAAATATGAGGTATACGCCTCTCTACATGTATTCTACTCAACCAATAAAACATACAGGTATTCTTGAATTGACCCGTATAGTTATCTGACCATATGATATGTCGATCAATTGCAATATCTTTCTCATGCAAGAACTCAAAAAAATTCTTGAAAGAATGTTGCACATACTCAAAGGAGTGTGATCTATCATCACTCATATAAAACTGATACTCCCTAATTATCTTCTTGTCCTCTTTTGTATTATCAAGAGCATGTCTATATGTAATGTGAACAAAAATAGCAATCTGGATTGAATTGTAGTACTGAGACTGTACCTCATTTTGTGATTGCAATGTATAGTTCTTTGCAAAATCAACCACCGATACAATAGTGCCAATCGGGAAAGAGTTCTTACACATCCTGAACTATTGATCCAACCACTGAGACCTATGGGTGTGCCTTGCATACTTGTAGAAAATATTTTCCTTAAAATCCAAAATAAAATCAGCAATACTCACTTCTCTTGAGACTAATTCGCATCTAGAACCTTCACCTCCACTCTTCAAAGTATATTTCACTATCTCATATCTTTTTTTCTCAACATAATTCTTTCCAAACTCATGTTCGCTACCCTCATGAAAACATGCAACAAACTTTGACAACCCACCACATCCTAAGCACTTCTCATTCAAACAATCATTTCTATAGAAATAGCAGCCATCATCTCTAGGGCATAAAAATAGATCTTACAAGTCTCTTGATGATCTCGGAAATAGCATTGCACCACACTCCTACAACATCTCATCAGTATGCATCATAGAACAAATATGACATAAAAGTTCATGGTACATTAAAAACTCCACATGGTACTTGCAACAACAAGTATTGTGAATCTTAAGAGGAACACAATAAAATGGTTTCAAAGAGTCAAAGACCCTTTGTGATATTTGCAAAGTTGGATGTACTTAACAATTTTTTTTGTACAACATTGTTTGGCTTGATTCCAAGAAATGTTTACGATGTGATGTGTGATCTCGGTTTCTGATTCTTAATTTCAAAACATCCTTTATATTGGGTGACACTCTAGAATTTAAGTGCCAAAATTGTTGAATCTCCTCCTTCACATTGTCAGTCAACTTTCTAATGAATACTAAGAGGGGGGGTGAATTAGTATATGAAAAAATACTAAACTTAAACACTTAAACAGTTTAGCAGTAAACCAGTATAATAGTTTTACCAACAAACCGGTTAACACAAATGCAAACCAAATAGCAAATAAGGCATTCACCCACATAAGCACAATCACCATAACACAATAGATTTTGACGTGGAAACCCAATTGGGAAAAACCACAGTGATATGAAACTCACAAGTAACTATCTACAGAATAGTAACCAGACCGGTTAAGGTCATACAATGTTCTTTACCAGAACAAATCCTGTTAGGAATCTCAATCTCTATTAGGAGATAACTCTAATTAATGACTACCTTGTGAGAGGATTTCAGATCCACAATTGTGAGCCACCTTGTTAGAGGATTTACAAAGGATTTGCCAGGCCTACCCGGATAAGGGTTATAGACATGTCAAAGATGTGAGTAATCAACAAGTGAGTGATCTAAATACTAGCACATTATGCTTGGTTAGATCCTTGATAGCTCATAGTTAATGCATTGCAGCATTACTTCAGTCTTCAATATCTTCACACTCTGTTTCTTCACACAAACCTAATCTTCTTATGTGATCGCACATGCAAAAACTTCATCAACCACACAAAAACCTTAACACCCTCTAAAATCCTAGACATGATGTCCTTATAAAGGAATTTGATTTCATGTCGGTCCAATAGGATTACATTGCAAGTTCCTAGGTTCAGTGCATCTGGACACATTTGGTAACACGACACAAAATCACCACCAAAGTGTTGGTGGATGATAACTCATCACAAAAACAATATCGATTGGTAACTCATCACAAAGTAATACCAGTTCATACATTTACCTATTACCGGTTCACATATTTTACCGATTACCGGTTTACCAAAATGAAGACTAGAAAAAATGATAACTGTCATTTCAGTTCCTTCATACCGCTTGAGATCCTCGAACCACTTGAGGTCTTCATACCGCTTGGGATTGGTAGACACTTTTTGCAAAAACCGATAGCCTAAAGGCTATAATACATAATACCGGTTGAGCATAACTCATACATACAAAAAGTGATCTCAAAGCAAGTGTGTGTCCATCAATGACAATCACAACAACATCATCAAAAATGCCAACAATCTCCCCCTTTGGCATTGATGGCAACACTTAGGAAATTTTTTGACATCTAAGTGTTTTACAACAAAAATATGCCATAATCAAAATTACTCCCTCTAAGCATATACACTACCCCTTTGCAGAAAAAACAATGTATACTACTCTCTTACAAAGATAAACATGAAAGTATACATAACATGCATCAAAATTTCAAATATAGAATACTACTCTCCCTTTGCCAACAATGACAAAGTATAGCTGAATAACCCCTGTTTCCATTTGCATTTGGAAAACCTATTCCTCCATGGCATCCAAGGTACTCATCTCTTGAGTGACCGTTAAGGCATCCAGATTGAGATAGCATTTATGAAGTATTTGTAGTCTTGGTAGTAGAACCAGTTGAAGTTCTTGCAAATCTCGTGTCCAATTGCTAATCTCTAACTCTATTATTGCAATCTAGAGTTGAATCTGGTGAATGGTTTGCCCAAATGTGGTGAAGGAATCATAGGGTGTCTTAAAGGTGCTTATATATGCTTGTAGGTCAGATTGCAGCTTCTCCTTTTGTGCAAGCACATCATCACAAAATAGATGGGGTTGACTAATCTTACTAAGTAGTAGATTCCCCTCATCCATAGCATCTCTTATGTCCTTCTATGCCTTATGAAGTTCTAACCAGAGCTCATTTAACTTCTTCACTCAGGTAGTGTTTAGAGCCTTTTGATTCTTCTTTTGTGCATTGGCTTCAGCAACATCATCCAGGCATTGCACTTGGTCCTCTACAACTGTGCATAGGAGTTTTAGTTGAGCTAGAGAGGAATCGGTACTTGGGAGATTGGTACCAGGAATCAAACTGGTAAGAGTTTCCACCATAGTTTGAATAACACCTTCCTCCTTTTTCCTCCTTAGCGCTTCCGGATGCTCTTGGGCAAGCTTAATGCTTTGCAGCAGGTCCATTTCATTTGCAGATTGGAGGTCAATGGGACTGGTAATGTCAACTGGTTTGGCTTGACTACCAGTTGCCTTTGGGGTCTCCACTTGTACTCTCTTTTCTACTTCCTCCTTGTCCTTGGCTTTTTTCTTTTCTTCTTCTACCTTATTTTGCTCCTCTGCTTCTTTCTTTCTTTTCTCTTCTTCCTTTTTCCTTTCTTCTTATTTTCTCTTCTCTTTTTCCTTCTTCTTCTTTTCCTCTTATTTTCTCTTCTCCTCTTCCGTCTTCTTCTTCCCCTCTTCTTTTCTCTTCTCCTCTTCCTATTTCTTTTCTTCTTCCCTCTTCTTCTTCTCCTCTTCCTACTTCTTCTTCTCATCTTCCTTCTTCCTCTTCTCCTCTTCATGTTTCTTTTCTTCTTCCTTCTTCTTCTTCTCCTCTTCCTATTTCTTCTTCTCCTCTTCCCACTTCCTCTTCTCCTCTTCTTGTTTTCTCTTTTCCTCCTCCTATTTGCTCTTTTTCTCCTCTTCTATTTGTTTCCTCTTCTCTTCCTATTTTCTCTTTTCCTCCTCTTGTTTCTTTTTCTCATTCTCTGCTTGCTCTCTGCCAGCCTTTTCTTTGTCTTGTTTCTCCTTGTCGACTTTCTTTTTGTCAACTTTGTCCTTTGTTGTATCTGGGGTGACATTTTCACCATCCAAAGCATCAACATCAATAGTGTCCATTTCATCAGTGACCTATTCTCCTTCACTGTTATACACCTCATCCAGTTTTTTAATTTTTCGTTCTTGTTCAGCTTTTTTGTTGGCTTCAGACACTTGGTGAAATCTCAGAGTGACTTTGGCATGAGAGTGAGTATCTTTTACCACTTCAGGGACTTTCCCTTCTAGCAACAAGAGTCTCCTTCTTCTCATGAAGAAAGGCCTTTATATTTTTCCATAACTTCATAAAGTTTTGAATTAGACACATCAAGAAAATATTAAGCAAATATTTCCTCTCTTATTTCTTGTTCCTTTTCTATGGCAATGCACCATTTGTTATCTAAAGAATTGTATAAAGAATCTGGTGTCATGGATTTAATTTTTGATGGTGACCGGTCATTAATACATAAATATTGAATGACTTCCTATTATACTTCCTCTTTCTCATTGTCATTGAAATCATCAAAATAATCTACTAAATCACTCAGCACTTTTCTCCTAATATTCTTGATAGTTATTTGACAATGTATCAAAGTTTTGTAAGAGGAAATAACAATATTTACGGGTGCTGATGATGTTGGTTCATTGCTGGTTGTCTTTGTCTTCTTCCTTGTTTGCCTAGTCTTCTTAGGTTGTTCTTCAGATTTTGTGTCCTTTGAGTCCAGTGTGTTTCCTTTTATCTTCCGCTTCCTCTCAAATACCTTGGTGGGTGCAACTTTTGGTTTCTTCTTTGTCGGTGACCGCTTGGTCACTTTAGGACTTGCTGAAGTAATCGGTGCCGATATAGATGGCACTACCTTTCCCTTCTTTATTGAAGGCTCTTCAACTAGTGTAACCCTTTCCAAATAGGTGCCAGTTCTTTTCTTCTTAGGATCAAGTGGTGAGGCAAGTAGGGTAGAAGCATACCCATCTAGCATATCATACATTACCTCATATCCCATAGGTTCCACCTTTTCTTTTCTAGGCTCAACTACCTCCATTATACACTCATCTACTCTGATGGTGAAGCAGATGTCCTCTTCATACTTCTTGACAATATCACCAGATATTCTCACCCTTTGGCTCATCTTGCATCTAAACTCATCAAAGTATTTGTTCAAGACTTCAGGATAACCGGTTCCAACCACTTGAAGACTTTCTCTGATTTGCTTGGTAACCAGTTGGTCAGCAGACCACTGAATATCTCTAACTTCTAGGTAGTAGCCTTGGAAGTAGAAGAACAATTCAACCAATAGTTGTCCAAATTTAAATTTCAAGGCATTGTCCTGTTTGACTGACTTCAGATTCACTAGAAGTTGTCTTTGCATATAGGTGCATAAATTAAATGAGGCATCTTCCATGATCATCCTATAGGCAGCATTTACCACTACAGTAGAGACAGAGTTAATTCTGCTAGTATAGAATGTTTGGTAACCTATCACCATGTAGGCATATTTGACCAGATCATCCTTGATGGTATTGACAGTCAATCCCCATTGGTCGCTCACAAAACTGGTGAGCTTGGTCATTTCTGTCTTAATAACTTTCCTTAGGGCAGGCACATCTCCAACATTACAGAAATCGGTGATGACATGAATCACTTCCGGTGTGATGTCATGTGTCTGCTCTAAATACATGTTGTCACTATGCACTCTACTTAGAATGATACAGATGTGATCATCTATAAATTCTTCAAGGAAATAGACCGCATTGTGAAGTTTTTTCCTTTCCAATATGTTGTATTCTGGTTTGATCTTCTTGTCCTTCCCGTAGAATAGGCTTAACTATGAATGGATCACTAGGGATCCTAGGTCTTCAATTTTACAATCAATATAATCCAAAATACCTTCTTCAACTATAATGCCAGCAGGTATTTGGGATAGGGCTTTATATTTTTCCTTCCGTTGGATGAAATCAATTGAATCAACAGGTACACTAGAACTAGAGTGCGGTGGAGAAGCCATTGATAAACAAAGAAACTAAAAAAATACCTTCGCACGTCAAGATTTAGGGCTTGCAAATTCCACTTCGCCACACACTACTTCAGTTGTTGGATTACCGCTTGGAGTTCTACACTTGACCAATTGATATTATCTTCTGATTCTTCTTCAAAGTTTTAAAATCTCTCTGAATCGCAAGGAAAATCGCCTTTTGTCGCTCTGCACTTGAAAACTTCTTTGCTCACAAATTGATAATTGAAAATTATTTGAAAATCCCTTTTAAATGAATTCTCCACCTACCATAATAAATGCTCCACCATTAGGGCGTAAACCCTAATTTGCCTTTTACCTATTCAGGTCTTCTGCCAATTGACAGGTATCACATATCGGTTAAGGTTTTTTACCAGTGTAGACCGGGGGTTTGAAACATTTCACCAATTTGTTTCCCCCTTAGCTTTTCTGTAGCTTAGTTTGTCGGTTCAACAGTTTCCACACTAGGTGCAGAAATCAGTTCTTCTTGTGATGCTTCTTCAGGTTTCTTCTTCCATGTTGTCTTCATATCTGTTTTAACAGTTTCAACATCAATCTTTCTTTTCGGAGTGACCGGTATACCATCTAATATGTTCTTTCTCATTCTGTAGGTTCTAGCAGGGTGTCCCGGTTTGTTACAATGATAGCAAACCATTTCAAGTGATCTCCAAGGTCCATTATTCATGTTTCCATTCTTCCTCCTGCATGTTGCAGTAGTGTGACCATTTCCATGATAGATCAAATAGGTTTTTCTCCATCTGGTTGTCACTTGATAGCCACTGCTACCTGATTGATGATTATAGGTATTCAACCGGTTTGGATTCTGGTTCCCAGAGGGTTTAGGAAAAAATCCTTGACTCCTTTGAGGATACCTTCCGATGTTGTGCATGACAGACCTGCATTCAAATGCTCTATGCCCAAACTTTTTGCATGCATAACAATTTGCATTGAATCTATTGGATCTAGGCTTATTGTTTAAAAAGTAAGGAAAGTTATTGTAAGTGCTATTTCTACACACATTAGCAGTATGTCCTTCCTTGAGACAATTAAAGCAAATAGGTTTGAATTTTTCTTACCTTTATCCTTTGATGTCAGTTGCTTCTTTGATGCTACATCTTTTGTTCCAGAGGTCTCACCTTCCTCATACCCAGAAAAACCAAGTCCAGTGGTATTCTTCACCGATTTTGCTGATTCAAGCTTTTGTTCTAACTTAACAGTGCTCTTATTGAATTTGGCAAGTATTTCCTTTGACTCAGTGAGGAAATAGCAACGTTGGACTCCTTCGAGGTTGCATTCTCATAAATAGCCAAGTTTAGTTCACCTTGCATTTCTTCTTTTTCCACTTTACTCTCTTGGAGATGAGCGGTAAGTGCACTGATTTCTTGCTTTAGCTTGGAGATCTCATGATCTTTGTCTTTTACAAGGTCTTCAGCTTTTCTCTGGTTCTCAAGCTCTTGACACATCCTAATAGTCATTCCTTCAAGTTCCCTTCTTAGGTTGGCATTAGACTCATTCAGTTTTTCAACTTCTTCAACTAGGGCTTCCATGTCTGCTTCATCAGAGGAACTATTTTCAGTTAGTTCTATCATTTTTTTAGCATGCTCTCTTCTTTTTGCCAGAGAGGCCTTGTATTTGACTTTGAGTTCATCATAGGCTTTCTTAGCCTGAGTGAGCTGATGAGTAAGTTCCCTCATAGTGTTTTCTCCCATATCTCTTTCCAAGTGGTTAAACTTATAGAAAGGTTGGCTCTGATACCAATTGATGAATACTAAAAGGGGGGGGTTAATTAGTATACCAAAAAATACTAAACTTAAACACTTAAACAATTTAGCAGTAAACCAGTATAACAGTTTTACCAACAAACCGATTAACACAAATGCAAACCAAACAACAAATAAGGCATTCACCCATAGAAGCACAATCACCATAACATAATAGATTTTGTCATGGAAACCCAAATGGGAAAAACCAGGGTGAGATGAAACTCAAAAGTAACTATCTACAAAATAGTAACCAGACTGGTTAAGGTCATACAATGTTCTTTACCAGAATAGATCTTGTTAGAAATCTCAATCTTTGTTAGGAGATAAGTCCGATTAAAGACTACCTTGTGAGAGGATTTCAAATCCATAGTTGTGAACCACCTTGTTAGAGGATTTACAAAGGCTTTGACAGGCCTACCCGGTTAAGGGTTATAGACATGTCAAAGATGTGAGTAACCAACAAGTGAGTGATCTAAATACTAGCACATTATGCTTGGTTAGATCCTTGATAGCTCATAGTTAATGCATTTCAGCATTACTTCAGTCTTCAATATCTTCACACTTTGTTTCTTCACACAGGCCTAATCTTCTTCTGTGATCGCACATGCAAAAACTTGATCAACCACACAAAAACCTTAACACCCTCTAAAACCCTAGACATGATGTCCTTATAAAGGAATCTGATTTCATGTCAGTCTAATAGGATTACATTGCAAGTTCCTAGGTTCAGTGCATCTAGACACATTTGGTAACATGACACAGAATCACCACCAAAGTGTCATTGGATGATAACTCATCACAAAAATAATACCGGTTGGTAACTCATCATATAGTAATACCGGTTCATACATTTACTTGTTACCGGTTCACGTATTTTACCGATTACCGATTTACCAAAATGAAGACTAGAAAAAATGATAATTGTCATTTCATTTCCTTCATACCGCTTGAGATCCTCAAACTGCTTGAGGTCCTCATACCGCTTGGGATTGGTAGACACTTTCTACAAAAACTGATAGCCTAAAGGCTATAATACATAATACCGGTTTGGAACAAATACTGGTTGAGCATAATACATACATACAAAAAGTAATCTCAAAGCAAGCATGTGTCCATCAATGACAATCACAACAACATCATCAAAAATGCCAACACTTTCTATCAACACGTGGAAGCCTCCCACCAAAAGCCCATGTATCTTGTTGAAGTGGATCGTCAAGTCTTTGTCTTCATGCAATTGCTCTATCCAAAGTTTTACACCATGCGACCCGTTATGACACCATATTGGGTCATTATGGGTCCTTTGGTGTCGTATTATGTCCTACAACCCCTTAGGACACCATATGACCCCTAATGACACAATTTGGTGTCTTAAGGGGTCATATGGTGTCCTAAGGGGTCATATTGTGTCCTGGGACCCCTTAGGATACCATATGACCCCTTAAGACACTAAATTTTGTTGTTATGGGTCATATTGTGTCCTAATGGGTCATATTGTGTCATATGACCCCTTTAAGACATCATATGACCCCTTAAGAAACCATATGACCCCTTAAGACACCAAATTGTGTTTTTATGGGTCATATGGTGTCCTAAGGGGTCATATTGTGTCCTACAACCCCTTAAGACACCATATGACCCCTAACGAGACAATTTAATGTCTTAAGGGGTTTGATGGTGTCCTAAGGGGTTGTAGGACACCTTATGACCCCTATGGACACCATAGGACCTCTTATGACACCATATGGTGTCGTTAGGGGTCATATAGTGTCCTAAGGGGTCATGGGACACCATATGACCCCTTAAGACACCAAATTGTGTTGTTATGGGTCATATTGTGTCCTAAGTGGTCATAGGAGAACATATGACCCCTTAGAACAACATATGACCCTTAACGATACCATATGGTGTCATAAGGGGTCCTATGGTGTCCTACAACCCCTTAGGACACCATATGACCCCTAACAACACCATACGCTATCATTAGGGGTCATATGGTGTCCTAAGGGGTTGTAGAACACAATATGACCCCTTAGGACACCATATGACCCTTAATGACACAATTTAGTGTCTTAAGAGGTCATATGGTGTTCTAAGGGGTCATATTGTGTCCTACGACCCCTTACGACACCATATGACCCCTAATGACATAATTTGGTGTCTTAAGGGGTCCTATGGTGTCCTAAGGGGTTGTAGGACACCATATGACCCCTATGGACACTATAGGACCCCTTATGACACCATATGGTGTCCTACAACCCCTCAAGACACCATATGACCAGATAAGACACCATATTGGGTCGTTATGGGTCCTATGGTTTCCTAAGGGGTCATATTGTGTCCTACAACCCCTTAGGACACAATATGACCCCTAACAACACCATATGGTGTCATAAGGAGTCATATGGTGTCCATAGGGGTCGTATGGTGTCCTAAGGGATCCCAAGACATAATATGACCCCTTAGGACACCATATGACCCCTAACGACACCATATGGTGTCATAAGGGGTCATCTATTGTCGTTAGAGGTCATATGGTGTCCCATGACCCCTTATGAACCCTTAGGACACCATATGACTCCTAATGACACAATTTGGTGTCTTAAAGGGTCATATGGTGTCCTAAGGGGTCATATTGTGTCCTACGACCCCTTAGGACACCATATGACCCCTAAGGACACAATTTGCTATCTTAAGGGGTCCTATGGTGTCCTAAGGGGTCGTAGGACACCATATGACCCCTATGGACACCATAGTGTTAGGATTCCCAAAGATACTGAGAGGGGGGATGAATCAGTATCTTGCTGGTTAACAGATTTTCTAAACTTATTAAACAAATTATATTCCAAAACAGTGCACCAATGAACTAGAAATAATGCACTAAATAAGATCTATAACCACAACATAGAAAGCACACCATAACACAATATTTTAACAAGGAAACCCGATGTGGGAAAAACCTCGATGGGATTTGTGACCCACAATATTCACTCACTGGCCAATAAATGAATATTACTTACAATAGGGGCCTGCACATGTAGGAAGGTCAACTGCCTAAAGCTCACTGCTTAATTACAAAAAGAGAAGTCTCACTAACTTACAAAATGGATTATGTAGATCCAATATCATGTACTTCTTCAGTTCAGCATCTTCTATGCCAGGTTCAATACTAGTTTAAGCTCATACAACATCCATAAACCTTATTCCAAAATTTGCCTTAATATTCGCATGTTCACATTTGCCTATTACATTCCATATCCTTACACAAATAATCTTATAATATCTCATACTTATATGAGTCCTATTACAATTTGCCTTGTCAGCTTACAAAAAGATTTTATAATTAAATAAAAAATATAATAACCAAAATCTTGTCGGCTAGGGTGTCGGTATTCATCTTTGTCGCTACTAGTAAACTATTTGTCGGTGCCGATGTCTGTACCTATGTCAGTGCCTACCGGTGCCATAGGATTGTAAGTTTTCCATCAATGACAATACGTTCAATCACCTATAATTTCTCATTGGAGTGTGAATTTTCCAACAATCTCCCCCTTTGGCATTGATGGCAACACTCATGAGAAAAAGTCAAAATTATATATAAAAAAATGTGTTGTCAAAAAAGAATCTTCCAAAATTGTCTTACCAAAACTGTGTGCTCCATCTGAGAAAATGATCTCTTCTACAATCATTTTTCTCTTTCTACTACTCCCCTTTTGGCATCAATGAAAAAGGTTGTTAGTTAATGTCAATTGAGTGTAGTTCTTGTCAAGATCCCTATAACCGGTGGGTTAGAATCTAATATAGATCCGCTAATGCAAAATTCAAGTTATTAGTGAACCTCTCACTATCCTTCAATGTTTCTTTTGTCATTTGGATTGTACAAATGAGTATGTGCATTTTCTCTTATGGTGTCTTAAGTCCTAGAACAAGAGCCTCAGAAATCTCTTTTCTCAAAGAGATGAGGATGTCTAGTTTCGGACCAAGTCTGCATTTGAGTTCCTTAGCCTTGTATTTTATTCTTTCCTTCTCCCTTTCCAATTTCTCAAGTTTCTCCTTAAGAACTGCTATCTCATTCTCTATAACTAATATGGGTTCTAATGAACCAATGAGATTGTCAACTATATCATTTATTTCCTTTTGTGCTATGTTGATTTCCTTGTCAATATCAACTGTCAGAAAATCAATCTTGCAGGTGTCTCTATACAGCTCCTTAAATTCCATTAAAGTTTTGTTTAGTGCTGGTAGAAGGGTGTCAATATATTCCATGCACTTCTTTATTGTCTCTTCAAAGAATTTTTCTTTTTCCTTGTTCACTTTCTCATTGAATGTCTCCTCATTAATCTGATCAATTTTAGTAGGTTGTCGGTTATGTACTTAGACAATGTGTCTAGTTGACTCAAAGAATCTTTATTTTCCACAATGCACATGGGTGCAATCAATTTCAATATTGGAATCATGTCATCAATTGCCTTATAAGCCTGTGCATTACACTTTGTGGTTTTCTTGATGGAGTCTAATAATACCTATGTTACATTTGATGATCTAAATTCTATTAAGGAGGAACCAGATGACAGTCCAACTGCCTTAACAATCTGCAATCTGCTGGTGTGAGTAACCTCTTTACTTATGTTGACCTCTGGCAGGTCAATTTGAGTTTTCATTTCTACTAGCAAAGGTTTGGGTTTCTCAGTTGTTGCCGATGGCACAGTCTCTGTCTGAACCTTTTCCTCTTCATGTTCCTCAGAATGTACCTCTGTTGGTTTCTTTGTGCTATCCATTGTCGGTTTCTCTGGTTGTGTCTCAGTATTTACTACTAGTTTCTTTGCATGTACCTTTGCACGGTCTACTGTCAGTATCTTATCAGATATATCAGTAGCTAGTTGCTCAGTAGGTTTTTCAGTCTGTACATCAGTGGTATCTGTCTTTCTAGTATCTAAGGGATTAGTTGATTTTTCAGTTTGTGTTTCAATCCCAATCTCAACATTTCCAGCTGTATCCTCAACATTTGTCTCAACTGCAATGTTTTATGTTGGTGGCTTAGTTGCCACATCTCTCTTCTCAGTTGTTTCCTTATCAACCACAATGTTAACCTCTTGTGTGTCAATATTCATGGTATACAACCCCTCAGAATCAGGATTGGTGTCTTCATGTGTTGTCTCCATACTCTCAACATTATTTGTCGTCGGTGGTGTATCAATATTTACAACTGGTGGAGTATCAAAAGAAGGTGGGGGCAAGTTATTTGTTACCTTTATGCTCAGAGGACCACCTATCTTGCCTTTACCTTTATCCTTTTCCTTTTGATAGACTTTGAAAGTCTTTGGTCGTTTAAGTTCTTTCTTTTCCTTCTCAACAAAGAAGATATCCCATTTGTCTATTGTCTCTTTAGTGATCTCATTTACTCTACTAGTCATTAATGCTACATGCCAGTCACCGATGGAAAATAAAGTCCTGTTAGCTTCACTTATTAGTTCATCAATTTCTTCTATTGATTTTACTGGGTGAACTGCAAGTAATTTCTCTATCTTTATCTTCTTGTCCAGTTCCACAATTGCTAACCTTTTAGCATCTAATCTTCTCTATAGGTCACTAGGTAGATCATCTACAACTTCTATCAAAAATTTCTTATAAATATCTAAGTGTAAGATAACACTGTTTTCTATGCTTTCCTTTTCTTCATTGCTAAAAGTGTTATACAATTTTCTCACATTTGAGAAGTTACCATCTTCAATTATTTCATTAAAAAGGTTATCAAGTGGGGGGATAACTTGTTTTTCCTTTTTCTTCCTTGGTATTATTTTCCTTGCTGGAGGCCTTACTGCTTGTTGTTTCTGTCTTGTTCTCTTAGGAGCAGGTGAGGGTACCAGTGAGGGTTTTCTTTTTCTTACTGCCCTTTTGAATTCAATCGGTATTTCACTGTCAAAGGAGGTAGGAACCGGTGAAAGATGTGTTTCCAGATGTATTCCTTCCAATTCACTTTCCTTAATACTAGTTTCATTCAATATATCATCCTTGATTTATTTTGCCTGTCTAGTTGCCTTTCTAATTGTTTGTTCTGTTTTCTTTATTCATTTCTGAGATTGAACTTTGCTTTCAATGGTTTATGTATTTCCAAATATTTCTTTTGTTGGTTCTCTAGGGGCTTCTAGAAGGGCTTTTGCATAAGTTTCTATTATGTTCTCATCAGCCTCATAACCCATCTCTGTAACCCGAATTGTCCTCGGAACCACTGCCTCCATCCAGATTTCATCTTTCTTTATAACAAAACATATCTCCTTTTGGTATTTATCAACTATGGATTGAGAGTGTCTTTCCCTAATTTTCATTCTAGCCTTCAGTGCCTGGAAGTGTTCAATTATGTTCTTCTCCATGTCATCTCCCATGTTATCAAGAATATCCACAAGTTGCTTTCCTACCGAAATGTCAAATCCAAAATCCTTTCTACCAATAATGGAAACTTCCTTGGTGATATACAACAATAGACATACAAGTAAGTTGCCAAATCTAAATGTGCCTTTCTTGTCACCCTTAAGTTTCTTCAGATTGTCTATTAGCTTATCTTTTAACCATTCACATATGTCAATCTTTTCATTATTGTTTACTAAGTCATAAGCACTCTTAATACATAAACTAGAAATAGAGTTTAATCTATTGGCATTTGTAGCTTTGTATCCAAGAATCATGCTAATGAATCTTACATTGATATCATTTACATCATTTACTCTCAAGGATCTCTTGTCATAGGTTGCACCAGTTAGGGTCATTATAGTGTCGTTTGGAACCTTTTTAGTCTTATCAGGTCCGCTACCAATGGAAGGTAAGCCTATCACTACCCTAATTACTTCTTTGGTTATCTTATGAACAGAATCTAGCCAAAATAACTCCCCATGAACTTTGTTTAATACAATCCTTATAACCTCTTTGGGAAAATTGGGAATGCTAAGTATCTCCACAAAACCTAGGGTTTCAATTATCTTGTGTTCCGATTTTACATTACCATTTTCATCAAATATTACTATCCTATACATGTTCATAATCTCATCAACACCTAGTTCTTCAATATGACAATGTATGTAAATTCGAGGATCCTCAGCATATGCAACTCCTTTGGGTATCTTAGAAAATGCTCCTAGGTTATCATCCTTCTTCGCTACTTCGGGAATGATTTTAAATACAAGCCTAGGGTGTTTAATCACTTCAATTACTGTAGGGTTTGTAATGAATTCAGGTGTAGAGGAGGAAGCCATTGTATAAATACCTTTATCTGCCTTTAGGTTAGAATGCTTGAATGATTTGCTTCACTTCTCATTGTGGATACCTTCGCTCAGGTTTTCCGCACTCTAAGGAAATTTGAATGCTCGATGAATGAAAAAGAGTGAAAAACACTTGCTTTATAATGTCATTTCCTTCAACTACCACATTAAATGTTTGTCGGTTAAGTGAAACTTAACACATCTTCCGATAAAGAAGTAATTCAACTTCTCACCATCAACCGAGGGTAAACTAGCATGGTTCTCAATTTGTTGCCATACCCCTAAGGGATTTATTTTCAGTTAGATGAAGAGTCTCCTCTCGGTGGAGTGATACTCTGTTCTACCAGTGAAAGAATATCTTCATTAACATTCATATCTGACTTTCTAATCCATTGTTTTGAAAATTCTTGCTTTACTTCTTCAACCTTCTCTTTACCTTTCAAATTGGGTCCTTTGTTATTTGTTGGTGATGCCTTACTTCTACAAAATTTTACAATATGTCCAATCTTGTTACAAGCATAACAAGTCACATTATTTTTCCAAATAGCTTTTCCATATCCTATGCCAGTATGTGTTTTGCATTGGTTAGATAAGTGTCCAAATCTTCCACAAACATAAGATCTTACATTCATTCTGCAGTTTTCTAAATTTTGCCCAATTTTGTTGCATTTAGAACATTGACCAGTGGGTGCATTGGTGTTCTGATAGTTTCTAGATCTACACTGATTTTCTCTATTACCATACTTGTTACAGTTAAAGCATTTCCCATTAAATTTGTAGGCACTAGGTTGTCTTAACGGTTTATGATTGTGATCATGATTGTTTGCAGTATCAGAGCTTTCACCAACTTCAAAGCCAAGACCATTAGTATCTCCATTAGGTTTATGATTTTTCAGCATGTCATCAAGTTCTTCTAAGCTTTTATTGAATTTCTCCTTGTGTTGATTTGCAGTAGCCAACTCATTTTCTAAGAAATCTTTCTGTCTCATGAGTTCAGTTTTATCATGCTCTAAGTGAATTATATCTATCTTCAACATATCATTTTCATGACTGAGTCTTAGATTTCTAGAATCATTGATTCTCCTATCCAAGCCATCTTCATTCTTCTTTCAGTCTTCAATGTCTTTACAAAACCTCATAGTCATATCGTGCATCTCATTCCTCAAGGTCATGTTTTCTTGCTTCATCTTGCTTACAAGATCATTGAGTTTATTTTTCATCATCATCACTCTGTATCTTCTCATGAAGTTCTCTTCTTTTGTTCCTATTTCCTATGTAGCCTTTAGATCATCTTCAATTTTCATCTTTTTCAACTTTTCTGCATCATAATCTACTAGAGTTGTTTCCAATTGCTTTCTTGGGTTTTCCATCTGTACCAGTGTCAAAATCTTCCTCAAGTTGTTAGGCTTTTGAAAATAGAGGACCAGGCTCTAATACCAATTGTTAGGATTCCCAAAGATATTGAGAGGGCGGGTAAATCAGTATCTTGCTGGTTAACAGATTTTCTAAACTTATTAAACAAATTATATTCCAAAACTGTGTACTGGTAAACCAGAAATAATGCAGTAAATAAGATCAGTAACCACAACATAGAAATCACACCATAACACAATATTTTAATGAGGAAACTCGGTGTGGGGAAAACCTCGCTGGGATTTGTGACCCACGATATTCACTCACTGGCCAATAAATGAATATTACTTACAATAGGGGCCTGCACATGCAGGAAGGCCAACTACCTAAAGCTCACTGCTTAATTACAAAAAGAGAATTCTCACAGACTTAAAAAATGGATTATGCAAATCCAATATCATGTACTGCCTCAGTTCAACATCTGCTATGCCAGGTTCAGTACCGGTTTAAGCTCATACAACTTCCATAAACCTTATTCCAAAATCTACCTTAATATACACATGTTCACATTTTCCTATTACATTCCATATCCTTCCACAAATGATCTTACAATATCTCATACTTATATGATTCCTATTACAATTCTCCTTGTCGGCTTACAAAAAGATTTTACAATTAAATACAAAATATAATAACCAAAATCCTATCGGCCAGGGTGTCAGTATTCATCTTTGCCACTACTAGTAAACTATCTGTCGGTGGTGGTGTCTATTCCTGTGCCAGTGCCTGTCGGTTCCATAGGATTGTAAGGTTGCCATCAATGACAATACCTTCAATCACCTACAATTTCTCATTGGAGTGTCCATTTGCAAATACATAAGACACCTTATGATACCATATGGGGTTGTTAGGGGTCATATGGTGTCCTACAACCCCTTGGGACACCATATGACCCCTTAAGAAACCATATTGGGTCATTATGGGTACTATGGTGTCCTAAGGGGTCATATTGTGTCTTATAATTCTTTAGGACACCATATGACCCCTTAGGACACCATATGACCCCTAACGATGCCATATGGCATCATAAGGGGTCATATGGTGTCCTAAGGAGTCCCAAGACACAATATGACCCCTTAGGACACCATATGACCCCTAACAACACCATATGGTGTCATAAGGGGTTGTATGTTGTCCTTAGGGGTCATATGGTGTCCCATGACCCCTTAGGACACCATATGACCCCTAACAACACAATTTGGTGTTGTAAGGGGTCATATTGTGTCCTAGGACCCCTTAGGACACCATATGACCCCTAACGACACAATTTAGTGTCTTAAGGGGTTCTATGGTGTCCTAAGGGGTCTTAGGACACTATATAACCCCTATGGACACCATAGGACCCCTTATGACACCATATAGTGTCATTAGGGGTCATATGGTGTCCTAAGGGGTCATAAGGGGTCATGGAACACCATATGACCCCTAAGGACAACATACAACCCCTTATGACACCATATGGTGTCCTAAGGGGTCATATTGTGTCCCATAACCCCTTAGGACACCATATGACCTCTTAAGACACCAAATTGTGTTGTTATGGGTCATATTGTGCCCTAGTGCATCATATTGTGTCATATGACCCATTTAAGATATTATATGACCCCTTATGACACCATATGACCCCTTAAGACACCAAATTGTGTCGTTATGGGTCATATTGTGTCCTAGTTGGTCATATTATGTCATATGACCCCTTTAAGACATCATATGACCTCTTAGGACACAATATGACCCCTTATGACACCATATTGGGTCGCTATGGGTCCTATTGTGTCCTAAGGGATCCTATTGTGTCCTATGACCCCTTAGGATACCATATGACCCATAACAACACAATTTGGTGTCTTAAGGGGTCATATTGTGTCCTACGACTCCTTAAGACACCATATGACTCCTAATGACACAATTTGATGTCTTAAGGGCTCATATGGTGTCCTAAGGGGTTATATTGTGTCCTATGACCCCTTGAGATATAATATGACCCCTAACGACACAATTTGGTGTCTTAAGGGGTCATATGGTGTCCTAAGGGGTTGTAGGACACCATATGACCCCTATGGAAACCATAAGACCCTTTATGACACCATATGGTGTTGTTAGGGGTCATATGGTGTCCTAAGGGGTCATAAGAGGTCATGGGACACCATTTGACCCCTTAAGACATCATATGACCCCTTAAGACACCAAATTGTGTCACTATGGGTCATATTGTGTCGTAAGGGGTCATGGGATAACATATAACCCCTTAGGACACCATATGACCCCTAATGACACTATATGGTGTCATAAGGGTTCCTATGGTGTCCATAGGGGGTCATATGGTGTTCTACGACCCCTTAGGATACCATATGACCCCTTAAGACACCATATTGGGTCGTAATGGGTCCTATAGTGTCCTAAGGGGTCATATTATGTCCTACGGCCCCTTAGCACACCATATGACCCCTTAGGACACCATATGACCCCTAACGACACCATATGGTGTCATAAGGGGTCATATGGTGTCCTACGACTCCTTAGGACACCATATGACCCCTTAAGACACCATATTGGGTCGTTATGGGTCCTATGGTGTCCTAAGGGGTCATATTGTGTCCTACAACCCCTTAGGACACCATATGACCCCTTAAGACACCAAATGGTGTCGTTATGAGTCATATTGTGTCCTAATGGGTCATATTGTGTCATATGACCCCTTTAAGACATCATATGACCCCTTAGGACACAATATGACCCATAATGACACAATTTGGTGTCTTAATCTCTCTCTCTCCCCCTCTCCCCTAATCTCTCTATCTCCCCCTCCCCTGATGTGTCTCTCTCTCCCCTAATCTCTCTCTCTCTCCCCTAATCTCTCTCTATCCGTCTCCTCTAATATCTCCATCTCTCTCCATCTCTCTCTCTCTCTCTCTCTCTCTCTCTCTCTCTCTCTCACTCTCTCTCTCTCTCCCCTAATCTCTCTCTCTCTCTCTCCCCCCACTCCCCCTCTCCCTCTCCCTCTCCCTAATATCATATACTAATTTATTTATAAATTAATATATTAAAATATTATATATTAATTTATTAATAAACATTAGATTAATTATGTGCAAATTTAGTTAGTGAATTTACTTATTAAAATCGGATATCTAATATAATTGGATATCTGATAAAATCAGATATTATATCCGATTTGTGTTGTAAAATTTTCAAATTTCAAATTTCAGCTCAAGAATGCTTTGGGATTTGGCTTGGAAGTGACAAGCCTAGAAAGTCAACTGAAAAAATGCATTTTTCACTATTCCTTGATTTTCCAAACTTTACACTGGTGGCTGAATGACTTTTTTGTAGCCAAAATTGATAAAATGAAAAGGGTTTTTTAAGGACGTTATCATCTTTCCAATAATATAAGGCTTTTCTTATTTCGACTTTAATAAATAATGATTATTTATTTTCTAATTAAATTCTAACAATAGTCCTGATTGATAGACTGATTGGAAAACACTCATAACTTTCAAATGGTATAACATTTTTTGAATCCGAAACATGCATCACATCCTATGCTTCGTCTACTATAGGGAAAAATTAAAATAAAAAAAAATTCATAAGGTTTTGACCAAGTTAAGGTGGTCAGATGTAGGAGTTTCTGAATTTCTGAAAAGTAGTAAAAAATTCATAAATAATTATTTACTCTATTAAAAATTATAAAAAAATGTGTCACATTTGGACATGAGTCTAATAATTATATTATAAATATTATAAAAATATATTATGATTTGATTGTGATTAGGGTGGTTAGACATACATCTACTTCTTATCTTTTTCTTGAAATTTTAGTGCCATTGCATTGAAATTTCAAATTTTCATCCAACAGGATTTTTTTTTTCCAAAAAATAACTAGTAGCTTAGAAACTACATTCATTTTCTATAGATTCTCTTATTACATATTTTAAAAATAATGTTCACAACTTATTCAAATTTTCATGTCAAGTTGCATAACTCTGATTTTTTGAATTTTCATTACCACTTAAGGGCATGTTTTGGCACACCATGATCATGCACATACCCTTAAGATAGTGGAAATTGAGCCCTCGATAAATATAGATGTATAGACAAATACTGACATACCAGTTAATACAGAGAATGAACAAGATAACATTATATAGGATGCTAATATTGAGGATAATTGTCCTCCAGATATAAATGCACAGGTTGAGGTTATTATTCCTACAGAGGAACTGACAGTTACACAGGTTGCACCAAGCGGTGAAGCCACCAGTGCAAGTGAGGAGATTATCAAGGATAAAACTTCAGAGGAGAAAATAGGGGAATCAGGCAGGGTACTGGTTGTTGGCCCATAACTATTGTCAATTGACACTTCTCAGGTAGAAAAGAAAAACATAATAGAGATGAGTCCCACTAAACTAATGATGATGGCTGCTCAAAAACTGATGAAGGAGGCATGCATAGATAAAGGGATTATAGATCAATCAATCACTGTGTTACACAGACTGGTCCTAGAGTGTAAGATTGAAAATGAAGTGAGCCCATCTGACAAGCTTAAGGTAATCACTGAGCATATCTCAAATAACTTTCAATTGTTACAACAAATATCAAACCGACAAGCACTAGAAAGATTTACTCAGGCTAAGAGAGATGCTTTTGATCAGGTAATTGAAATTGAGAAGAAAAAGATTGAGGAGAAGCTAATCCTAATAGAAAATACTTGGAGACAATGTATAAATATATATAAGGTATGTTGTAATACTGAAATACTTACAAAAAATGTAGATAAAAAGATAAAGGAGAATCAAGAGAAAATTGCAAGTATTGCTAACTCTTTTGATGGATTGATTTCATTGACTACATCAATTGATGTTCAAATTTTAATTTTGGAGAACCAAATTTTTGTTCTTGAGAAGGAGAAAGACAAAATAATTAGAAGAGCCAGAAGTCTGAGAGGCTTGGTAAGTCCACGATTGGATTCACTCTGTGTACACAAGAAAGAATGCATGGATATGGTGGGAAAACCCACACCGATAGAGGTAAATGAGAAAGAATATTTTGCACATTTATTGAGTGGACTTGTATCTATTTCTGGCACATTCAAAACTGGCTAGGATACTTATGTGGAGTTACTAGAGAAATTTTGAAGTTTCTCAAGCTCCGATAAGACATTTTTGGGGATATTCAATGTATAGTTCTTATTCTTTGACATTTTTTTTGTGGGGGGGGCATTGATTTCAAAGGGGGAGTAGTATAGATGTGAAAATGAATAAAAATATTTATATACATTAGGGGGAGTTTTGGGGTTTTGGAGATATGGAGTATTTTGCATATTCAGCTCAGGGAGAGAAAAGTAGGATGAAACTGACAGATGAAACCTTGACCATTTTTCACATGAGTGTTGCCACCAATGCCAAAGGGGGAGATTGTTGGCAATTGACACTCTATTGGTTGGTTTCACTATGTTTTCATTGATGGAAACATGATTTTGTGTTCTGGGTTTATGTTTTGATTCTATGGTGTACCAGCAGACACTTCATAGATTCTATACTAGCACCGACACCGATAGGATAAAAGGATTTCTTTGGTCACCAACAATGCAGACTGACATGGTTTAGTAAAGGTTATCAGTATTGGAGGCTGACATATCTTGGATCTAGCATCGATAAATTAATTTTAATGTTTATGCATTTATGTTATCTAGCCGACATGTAATTTGATATTGTATATATCTTTGTAAGCTGACATAAGGCATGTAAAAAGTTGTATAGGGTATATAGTGTTGAACATAGAGTACCATTGAGAGGGGGGCTGAATCAGTGGTTCCTAAACTTTTTGACTTTCAAAGAAACTTCAGAATACTAGTTAACCACTTGAGTACTAAATAATCAAATAGGTAAAGCAAGAAGGAAAGCCAAAGAGATCAATCACACAAATGCAACTCACAACACTAGATGTACGAGGAAAACCCAATGTGGGAAAAACCTCGGTGAGAAAAATTGTGGGAGACAACTACTCCAATCTAGCCCCACAGGTAAAACACTAAATTACAAAGATTTAGGGTGCCAACCCAAGGAGCACCAACCCCTGCACAAAGCTTCAACTTGGCGATGTATATTGAAATACAATTTAGATACTGTTAAAGCTTCTTGTTGCAAAATAATTTTGTAACTCTTGATTAAATATCCTATTGTCGATCGACAGTCTTTTCTCCTCCACTAAATCTCACACTACTGGTTGTGAGATTACTCTCTCTGATTCTTGGCCTCTATTATCTCTCTCTCTCTCTCTCTCTCTCTCTCTCTCTCTCTCACACACACACACACACAACACACTGTGTCACACTTGGATACTGTCTACTCTGCCACCTTGCCGATTTTGCTTAACTATGAAACTACAGTTATACCGACGCTCAATCACTCTCGGTTAAACTCTCTCACCAGTTTGCTTTCTCACTTACTCTACAACATTCTTAGAATAAGTTCTAAGGATAACAATTCTTCTTTGCACTTAATCTCTCTTTTCTCTTCTTCTTCTCTATAGCATCATCTTTCTCTGTCTCGAGCTCATATATTTATCATCATGATTTCCTGCAAAGAATGCATTCAAACACTGAATGGTTAGGGTTTCCTTTACCCAACATAATCTTCATGATATCCAATCTAGCATGTCTTGGATTGATCACCTATACTCCAGGGATGCATCTGTACATAGTTTCCATTATCCAACGTATACTTGCTAAAGATAGAAATTATGTACAAGTTTTCCTACCTTGAAATCTATCAACACATAAAATGCTTCAGTTGTTTCCTTTGCATTGATCCAGGTGCCAACTACTCCCTGATCTTCCTCTGTCATTCTTGCTTCCCTGAGCTGCATTAGTCAGTTGCAATCCCACGATTTGTGACTATTTCATTTATGTCTACTAGTTGTTTCACCAACCATGTCAATGGTGACTTTATCGACCTCTGCATATTTGCCACCTCGGCTCCACATGGCATCACCATGGTCAATCACTTAGCTCACCGACACACAGTCGGTTCATACTTGAACATTTAGAAAACTCATACCGGTACATGCCTTTACCAGTGAGATCTTCTTCTTCTGCTAATCCGACAATGCACACTATACCGGTAACATACCTTCACCTCCGGTGGTTTGTGATATCTTTAACATTTTGCCTCTTCATCATAAACATGCAACCAATCTCCAGACTAGTTTATTTCTCTAATGGTTGTTTCTCAACATGTTAACACAAACACAACCTTCATCCTAGTTTATACCTTACCAGTAAGCCTTCATTCTATCTACTCACTCTCATGTGAATTTCCATCATGTCAATCACTCCTTCTTTCTTACCGGTGACCTTGCCAAACTGGTTGACATCAATGACAACTTAATGCCAAAATTCCAACAATCTCCCACTTTGGCATTGATGTGAACTTATTGCAAGACACTCCATATTGGTACATTTCTCCCCCTTTGACATAATGATAAAGGGTATGATACACTCCCCCTTTGATCCATACTGAGCTCCCCCTAAGCCATATAAAGCCTTCCTAGGTGGATGACACAACTCCCAATTTGTGTCAGAGGTACTCAAAAGTGCTTACCAATAAAGGTTTGGTGAAAATGTCTACTACTTGTTCTCCAATAGGGACATAATCCATCCTCACATCTTGTCCTTCAACCTTTTCTTTGAGAAAGTGATACTTGATAGCAATGTGCTTTATTTTGGAATGCATCACCAGATTCTTTTCTATGTTGATTGCACTCAAATTGTCACACCGAATGAGAATAGGATCATTGATGTCCACCTGTATGTCTTTGAGGGTCTGCTTAATCCAAGCACCTAAGAGCAGCATGTAGCAATAGCAATGTATTCAACTTCAGTAGTAGATAGAGAGACTGAGTCCTACTTCTTGCTATGCCATGAGACCAACCGGTCACCTAGAAAGAATTCACCACCACTTGTGCTCTTCTGATCATCAATGCAACCTGCCCAATTAGCATCAGTGTATGCTTCCAAGATGAAATCTCCTTATTTAGGATACCACAATCCATAACTAAGTGTCCCTCAGATGTACCTAAAAATTATTCTCATAGCATTCATATGTGACTGCTTAGGTGTAGCTTGGAATCTGGCTACCATGCATATAGCCTAAACTATATCTAGTCTTGAAGTAGTTAGATACAATAGAGTGTCTATCATGGATCTATACAGAGTCTGATCCACCACTAGTGATTCATCATTCTTGCTCAATTTATAGCCGATCACCATGGGAGTACTTACTAGTTTACAATCTTCCAGTTGGAATTTCTTCAACATCTCCTTTGCATACTTGATTTGTGAGATAAAGATTCCCTTATCTTGCTGTAATATTTGCAAACCAAGGAAGTATGTTAATTCACCAAGCATTGACATTTCAAATTTTGGCTACATCTAATCAGCAAATTCCTTGCAAAGGGTGTCCTTGTTGCCTCCAAAGATAATGTCATCTACATACACAACCAAAATGATCATGTGGTTCCCATCTTTCTTTATGTACAAATTGTTGTCAGCACTCCCCTTTTTGAATCCCTTCTCCTTTAGGTATTGATCTAATCTTGAATACCATTCTCTAGGAGCTTGCTTTAGGCCATACATGGCCTTCTTTAGATGACACACAAATGTTTCATTATCATGCAAAAAAAACCCTTCTGGTTGCTCCATGTATGGTTCTTCTATGAAATTTCCATTTAGAAAGGTAGATTTTACATCCATTTGATATACTGTATAACCCTTGTAGGCAGAGAAGGCTAGAAACATTCTAATTGCTTCTAATCTAGCTATCAGTGCAAATGCTTCTTCAAAGTCAATCCCCTCTACCTGAGAGTATCATTTGCACACTAGTCTGGCTTTATGCCTAACAATCTTACCTTCTTCATTCATCTTATTTCAGTAGAACCATTTTGTGCCAATGATGTTCCTATCCACCGGTCTTGGGACTAACTTCCAAGTCTTGTTCTTTTCAATTTGTTGCAGTTCTTCTTCCATGCCATCTGTCCATTTTTGTCTTTTGCTAGCCTCATTGAATTTTTTAGGTTCTACTTCAGTCATTGGGTAGAAGTTGACTTGTTCATCATTTTGGGCAAGTCTTCTTCTAGTCTGCACACCATCACTCTTATTTCCTAAAATTTTCTCTTTCGGGTGATTCAACTGCACATACCGGTTGGGAGCCTTCTTGGATGCTTCTTTTGGTTCATTTTTTGACTGAGCTTTATCATCTTCATTACCAGAATCATCATACCAATTAACCCGTGGTTGACATCCTTTGTGCATATTCTCATCTTCTTTTACATGTACACTCTCAATGACTCTTCTTAGCCTTTTGTTGTAGCATTTGCAGGCCTTGTTGTTAGATGAGTAACCAAGGAATATTACTTCATCACCCCTGGAGTCAAAATGTCCTAGACCATCCACATCTTTCTTTATAAAGCACTTGCTTCCAAATACTTTAAAATATTTAACTGATGGCTTCTGGTCATACCACAACTCATAAGGTGTCATTCTTCTATTTATTCTTAATTGAACCCGATTCAAAGTATATGCAATAGTATGAAAAAATTCCTTCCAATATGTGTCTGGCAGACTGGCCTCATTCAACATGGTTTTGGACATCTCCTTAATTGTCCCGTTCTTCCTTTCTACAACACCATTTTATTGTGGTGTCCTCAAAATTGAGTATTGCCTTCTAATTCCATGTTTTTCACAATAGTCTTCAAATTCATTTGATGTAAACTCTCCACCCCAGTCTAATCTTAGGCATTTTAACCTGCACCCACTTTCTTTCAACAGCATCTTCCTAAATATCTTGAATCTTTCAAATGCTTGTGACTTATCTTGCAGGAAGGTGACCCATTTCATTCTCGAGTAGTCATCAATAAAGAGCATAAATTATCTTTCTCTCGCAATTGCTCTTGTCCTAGTTGGACCACACAAATCTGTATGCACAATTTCAAGTGGTCTTGTGGTGTTGTGCTCTTTTGTCCTGAAGCTCACCTTAATTTGCTTACCTTTCACACATTCATCACAAAATGTGCTTAATGGTTTGATGATGGGTGGAATATTCCTAACACACCCCTTTTTGCTTACTGCAACTAGGTTATCAAAGTTTATGTGGCCTAATCTTCGATGCCATAGCCAACTTTCATCTACTCGTCCTAACATGTATTGGGACTCATAGCATTCCTTCAGATTATAAACATTTCCTTATGTTCTCTTTCCTTCTGCCACAACTTGACCAGTATTGTTTTTCTTTGTCTGGCAACCGGTTGAGTCAAAGGTGAATTTGTAACCATTTTCACACATGGGACTCACACTCAGCAGGTTGTGCTTAAGGCCTTCCACATAATATACATCATGTGCCTTCAATTTTCCATCAATACTTAGAGTGCCTTTTCCTTTATTTTGATGGAAGAGTTGTCTCCAAACCTCACTGAACCACCATTCCAATCTTCAAGTTTGATGAATTTCCTTTTGTCACCAGTCATGTGGTTTGAGCAACCACTATCTACAACCCATAGATTTTTCCTTTCAGCATGTAAGGTAGTCTATACTATGAGACTTGATTCTGCCTTTTCCTTTTCTTTCTCAACCCATACCGGTTTGGTTTCCTTCTTCTGGTCAGCTGCTATATTGTACTCAGATTCAGTTACCAGTTCTTGATCAGAATTTGTCTTCTTCTACTTGATCTTCCAATTTTTACACAACTTTTCTATGTGTCCAAACTCTTGACAGTTATAGCATTTTACATTTTCATAAAAGGGAACATCCTTAAAATTATTTTGGGGTATCAGTTTATTCTTCCTACATTCAAAACTCTTATGACCATATCCATTGCACTAATAGAAGACAACATTCATATCATAGAATGCATTAAATGGATTTCTACTTTCATAACTCATAAGGAGCTTATTGATTAATCTAAAGTCAGCCATTTTATGCCCAAATTTGTTACACCAGTAATAGTAACCATGAAAGTTTGAAACATACCAATTAGGTTGCCTTGATCCTAAATGGGACTACCTCACCAAGGATCTTCCCTTCATGTTGTTGAATCTGGTGAAACCTTCATGATCAACCCTTGCATTTCTCCTTGGATATGCATATTGATACAAGAAATGTGGCCTCTAGTTCATTGCTATTTACCAATTTGAGTGGCGATTTCCAATAGCATCCACATATGTCTTTTTGCTAGTATCCTTGCCTATAGTGGATGTCTTCATTTCTTCACCTTTAAAAGAAGAGGTGAACTTTATTTCTTTGCCGGTTTTATCTTTATGGTTTAAACTTTGACCTACTTCAAAGCCTAAACCACCAGTGTCCTTGGATTGCTTCTATTTTCTCAGCATCTTGTCTAAGGCCTCGATGTTGCCTTCATATTTGCTCCTTATTTTTATTTCTTCCTTACTTTCTTCAAGCTCCTTTTTGAGCTTCACTATCTCTACTTCCAACTCTTGATTCTCCTTTTCCTTCTTTGTCAGATTAGAGGATGTAGCTTCACATATCCTCTTAGTTTCTTCTAGTTGCAATTTCAATTTGGATATAACTTGATTGGACTCATCTAGGGATTGCTTCAAAAGATCTTGTTCATCTACTCCAACAAGCTTGACCTTTTTGAGTTCTCTTCTTGTTTTTCTCAATTCCTCAAGAGCACTGATAAGTTCACCTTCCAAGTCCACTTAAGCTTCAATATCCTCCTCTTCCTCTTCTTCATCAACTCATTCACCAAGTGCCATGAAAAGATGACTTCTCTATCATTCTCATGGTAATCATCTTCTAATGCATTTTCTTCATCTATTGTATCATCCTCAATAGTACTATATAGACTGTTCTGATTCTGGTAGCCTCTCCTTTCTTGCCGGTAGTCATTTCTTTCTCTATCTTTGCCAACAAATTTTTTGAACTCTCTTGACTCATCTCCACCAGTTTCTTTGTGAGGATAATTAGTAGCAAAGTGTCTGACCTTCCCACAGTTGAAAAATTTAAGTGGTAGCTTTCCTTTATACCGGTCGGATCCTCTTTTGAGCTTCCTGACAAAGTTTGCTACTTCTGCATCAGAATCTTCACTAAATTCTTTATGAGTAGTTGCTTCTTTCCCCTTTTTGGTGATGTTAAATATTGCTTCTTTCCTTAAGGAAGTATCACCAGTTGTTCTCATCTCATAGGATGTCAGTGAGCCAAATAACTCATCCATTGTAAAGGTCTTCAGGTCCTTGGCTTCTTCTATGGCAAACACCTTAGTATCATACTTGGATGTGAGAGATCTAAGTACCTCCTTGACAAGAGTCTCATCTCCAATCTCTTCACCAAGTCCTCTGATGGTGTTCATAGTTTCATCAAATCTGTGAGGATAGTCTGCAACATTTTCATCATCTTTCATCTTGATGCTTTCAAGTTGGCCCCTTAGTGCTTGCAGATTGGCCTCTTTTTCTTTTGCATCTCCTTCAAACAACCTCTGCAATTTATCCCAAGTTTTCTTTGTTGAAACACAACACTTGCATGACTTTGAAAAACTCATTATCAGATAGAGCACTCAAGATAGCATGTTTGGCCTTCGCATTGTCCTCGTATTCCTTTTTAGCATCTGGATCAGTGGGAGGAACACTAGGAATAGCATAACCATTCTTGACAGACATCCACACATCAAAACCCAGAGAGGAAATGTAGGTCTCCATTCTTCTTCTCCAGGAGGCATAATTAGAACCATCAAATATGGGGGCTTTTGAGGAAGTAGACTCATTTCAAGTCATTGTGTTCAAAGTCAAGAATCTACTCAAGGTTTAATGATAATTGGGAAAATCCAATGTGGGAAAAACCTAGGTGAGAAAAACTGCTGGAGACTATTGCTCCAATCCAACCTCACAAGTAAAGCACTGGATTACAAAGATTTAGGGCACCAACCCAAGGAGAACCAACCCCTTCTATATTAGGGAACCAACCCAAGGATCACCAACCCCTACACCAAGCTTCAACTTGGCGATGTATATTGAAAAACAATTTAGATACAATTAAGGCTTCTTGTTACAAAAGAATTCTGCAACTCTTGATTAAATATCCTACTGTCGGTTGATAGTCTTTTCTCCTCCACTGAATCTCACACTACTCTCTCTAATTCTTGGCCTCTGTTATCTCTCTCTCTCTCTCATAGTCTCACAACACATTGTGTCACACTTGGATGTTGTGTGCTCTGCCACACCTTGTGGGTTTTTCTTAACTGTGAAACTACAATTATACTGGTACTCAATCACTCCCGGTTAAACCCTCTCACCCGTTTTCTTGCTCACTTACTCTGCAACTTTCTTAGAATAAGATCTAAGGCTAACAATTCTTCTTTGCACTTAATCTATCTTTTCTCTTCTTCTTCTCTGCAACATCATCTTGCTCTGTCTCGAGCTCATATATTTATCATCATGATTTCCCGCCAAGAATGCATTCAAACACTAAGCGGTTAGGGTTTCCTTTACCCAACACAATCTTCATGAGATCTGATCTAGCCTATCTTGGATTGATCACCTATACTCCAGGGATGCATCTGTACATGGTTTCCATTATCCAGTGCATACTTGCTAAAGATAGCAATCACATACAAGATTTCTTGCCTTGAAATATGTCTACATAAAACGCTTCAACTGTTTCCTTTGCATTGATCCAGACGCTAACTACTCCCTGATCTTCCTCTGTCATTCTTTCTTCCTTGAGTCATATTGGTTAGTTACAATCCCATGATTTGTGGCTATTTCATTTATGTCAACTAATTGTTTCACCAACCATGTCGATGGTGGCTTTACCGACCTCTGCATATTTTCCACCTCGGCTCCACATGGCATCACCATGGTCAATCACTCAGCTCACTGACACACAGTCAGTTCGTACTTGAAAATTTATCAAACTCATACTAGTACACACCTTTAATGGTGAGATCTTCTTCTTCTGCTAATCTAGCAATGCACACTATACCGGTAACACATCTTCACCTCTGGTGGTTTGTGATATCTTTAACATTCTTCCTCTTCATCATAAACAGGCACCCAATCTCCAGACTGGTTTATTTCTCTAACGGTTGTTGCTCAACATGTTAACACACACATAGCCTTCATCTTGGTTTATGCCTTACTAGCAAGCCTTCATTCTGTCTTCTCACTCTCATGTGAATTACCATCATGCCAGTCACTCCTTCTTTCTTACCGGTGACCTTGCCAAATTGGTTGACATTAATGACAAATTAATGCCAAAATGCCAACATATAGGTCAGTTAAGATTAGATCATTTTATAATAGATATGGTGATGGATATGTGAATTTAATATTATGCAAAATATATCAGAGAGATCATATATGTGAGGAAATTATTGTAAGGGTTAATTTGGTAAAGGGTTTAGGGTTTCAGACCAGAATAAATAGAGCTTAAACCAGAACTGTATTCTGGCATAGAAGATTCTATCCTGGAAGTTCACACTTCTCCGGATGGTAGTCTAGAATTTTATGTAGTGAGTGAGGATCCTATTGTGTTTGAATAGTGTGATCTAGGTTGTAAGCCTTCCTACAAGTGCAGACCCGTCTTACTTTGTAATATCTCTTCATATGGCCAATGGATTGATATTGTGGGTCACAAATCTGACCGTGATTTTTCCTCTTTGAGGGTTTCCACATATAAATCTATGTTATGGTTCTCATTTATGTGTTTGGATTATCAGTTGCTTTACTTATTTCAATTCTATTTATACCGATATACTGATTGGTGTATGCATGTTTTAATAAGGCTAAAACTTACTATTTCAGTATAATACTAATTCACCCCCCCTCTCGGTGTTATTGGTTTCCAACACATGGCACCCTTGTCCTCCCAAGACAGGGGCATGGCGCTCTTGTCCCTGCCCTATTTTGGGGTAGGACCTTTCCTAGGGTTGCATTATTGGTTGTGCCTCGGGTGGGAAACTCCCCCGATGTCGACTTGTGACAAAATTCAAATCCACTAACATGTATTTAAGGGGAATTCATCCTCTCATTTTCATAAGTTCAATAAGTTGGATAGGTGGAAAATTCACAAGCGATTAAGAATTCAAGAGTATTTAAGCATTCAAGCATTCTTTTCTAGCATTGAGCATTCTCAAGTCTCTCTTCAAGGATAGGTGTTGCATTCAAGTCAAGGATTCAACCATTGAAGAGGAGATTGATTTCAACATTCAATTCCACATAAGCATTTCTATCAACATTGCTACTACAACCTCCCTTGAGGTGATTTACAATTCAGTCTTTCATTTTCATCTACTTGCAAGTACTTTCTTTCATTACTTGGTTGATTCCAAAACTGGGGTTTGACCTAAAGGCAAACCCCCCATCCCAACCCATTTTCCTCTCTTGTTTGTGTGTAGATTGTAGGTGCACAGTTGTACTTTCAGATTCGGGCTTCATTTGTAGAGGCAGAAAAACCCTTTTCCTTTCACAGATTTTGAGAAGGACCGTGTACATTCCCGTCACGGTCCAGGAAACTTTTTCTTAAATTTGTAGGGTGACTTCGTCTTGACATTTTACTGCCAGATCCAGCTACACAGCTTCATCCCATACTCTAATATCAAGTTATAATCAATTATTTGTTACTTTTGCACTATATAATTCAATCAATTCATTTCCAAATCAAACAAGAAAGAGGGGATCAACTTAGCATTCCCAATTCATTCAGAATTCAATCTCCCATCTTTGTGTGGAGAGATTGAATCTAGTGAATTATCCTCTCCTCTTTCTAATGTAACATGGTGAAAAGTGCTTGAATGGTAATTGATAGAAAAACTCTCATCTCTCTTTGAGGGAAAGGGTAGTTTCCTTGTTGATCTATCATTCACCATTTTCCCACCATTACACGTCCAGGATACTAGATATCAACTTGTGGTAGCCCATGGGGATTTTTTGCTAGATAATTTTTTGCCTCCTCTAATGGGGGTGATGCTTCCTCATGGTTACTTGATGTACCAAGTATATTATCATTACAAGATGGGGGAGTCAGCCACTAAATCAATTCAACCTAGTTATTTGTTGCCTCTTCCTGCATCGACGTCTACTCCATCTATTCTTGTTCTGGAGTGGGTAGTGCCTTATGCACCTTCATCATCGGAGGCTGAGGTTAAGCCCATTATTCTGAATAGACATCATTGTCCCCCTAGGCCTACATATCTTTCAGTGGTGTCTTCAGTTCCTATGACTGCACCTCTAAGATTGGACAAGGGAAAGGCAACCATATTGTCAAAGTCTGCGACCTTCCCTCCCTTCAAGCAACCAATCCTAGCCGATATCCCTCAACCTTCTCGATATGAAAATAGGAAGCAATCCTCTTTTTATTTTTCATCACTACTTTCTCCTGCTTCACATCCCATATTGGCACCCTTTATTCCTTTAGTTGCTGCTCAAGCGAGGACTAGGGCACCCATTGTTGTGAATGTAGTACATATCTCAGATGCACCTCCCATTTTATCAGTTGGGCCTTCTCCCATCCTTGAAAAGGTTTCAGAGGCCTCTCTTATGGAGAATGATGCTCCTATTTCTTCCCAACCTTCAGCTCCTAGTGTTGGCCATTTGGAGGAATTAATTATCTGTTGCATTGATGTTTTGTCATTGATGTCAACATTAGCTGCTTTGGTTGTTTACTGGTATCTGATTGGTCCCGGTAGGTTGTTTGGTTTCTGGTTGGTTAGATCATGATAATGCGGTATACTATGACATGCTTTGTCTTATGGAATTGGCTTAGATATGCTATTCATGCTACTCAGATTCATGTTCAGTTAGTTGGTTTTGATTTGGTGATCGGATGCTATCTTATATGTTGGTAAGCCTGGTTTATTGATCTGGTGAGGGTTTCACCAACAGAGCTTTGTTGAAGATCTTTTGATGTTATGCATAAGTTGTGTTGGTGTAGCTTCTTGTAGAGATTTAGGATGTTGATGGTGATCGTGTTCGAGACTTGGCTGATTGGGATCATTGCTTAGTGTGTGTGGACCTAAATTGGGTCTAGTACTATCTAGTTTATGGACCGGCTTAATGTAACATGTTGTTTGGTCTTCTCAATGTATTTCTGGGATGTCTTATGGTTTGGTTATTAATTGTTTAGTATCAGGCTGACATGTTTTATAATTATGTAGTAGGTTTTATTATCTGGTGGTCGACCTTATTGTTTGTGGTCAAGGGTTTGTATATATATGAAGTAAGATCTCATTGTAGATCATGTAAGGATGGTATGCAAGTGAATAATGTAATAATCATTCATGCAGAGGATTTGGTTGATCATTGGTTATTGAGTTAGGTTTATGAAAGAGGATTAAGTCCTTCGGTATTGAGCTTAACCAGAACTATACTTAGGCATTGGAGATGCTATCATTGCAGTTCATTCTTCTTTCCGGATTGTAGTCTGGATTTTTATGTAGTCAGTGAGACTCCTTTTGTAATGATCAATGTGCTCTAGGTTGTTTGTCTTCCTGCAAGTGCAGGCCCCTCAATTTGTAATCACATACTTACTGCAGAAGTATTATCTGACTATGGGTAGGCTTCCCACCGTGGTTTTTCCCTTTGTTGGATTTTCCATGTACAAATATTAGTGTCATATGGATGGTATATATTATTTAATTATTGCTTGTTCTTAATTGGTATATCTGCTATTTGGTTAATTGGTTTATGTATTCCGATATTGATCTTGTGTTCCATTAATAAATTTTTAATTGCTTAAGGTTCTAGTAATCTAGTGACAACTGATTCCCCCCCTCTCTCAGTTGTCTTCCAGTTATTTGAATTGTCTAGCAATTGGTATCAGAGCTCTGGTCCTCTCTGCAAAAAGATTAACCACTTGAGGAAGATCCTATGGTGACTACCAGTTCAAGTTCATCTATTTCATCTGTAACTGCCTTTCAGAGAGAAATTCCAAGGCTTGATGGAACAAATTACAGAGTATGGAAGATTCAGATGGAGACTCATTTGAGATGTCTTGGTAAGGAAATCTGGGAGATCATAGAGAATGTGGTTACTCCTTTTAATTTGGCATCTAGCAATCTTCCTCTGGAAAATTTGGATAAGGAGCTTGAGAATGATTGTAGAGCTAGAGAATCCCTCTTGTGTGCACTTTCTAATCAGCAAATAATGGGATTGACTGACAAATCATTAGTAAAGGCTACTATATGAAGAAAATGAAAGGATTACTATATTCATGGAAAGGGTAAATAAAATTTTCATGGGAATTTAATTTTGTGGTGGATCTCTGAGTGAAGATGAAATACTTTCTAAAGTTCTGAGAGATTTACCACCATCTTACAAGATGAAGGCTACTGCGATTAATGAATTGAGGACAATGGCTAATATCAGAACAAGAAAAAGTACAGGAAAAACAAAGATAAATCATGTTACTTTATGGATGAGGAAGGTGTGACTGATTCTAATGATGAACCGATACAAGATTCTGCTAGTGGTTCCAGCAATGGAAAGGAATGGGTATTCTTGGCTATTAAGGAAGATGTTCCGGCACTAGAAGTGAATGTACCTAAAGAAAAAGCCCTTGCTACTAAAATTGAAGATAAGGATGAATGGGTAATTGATAGTGGGTGTTCACATCATATGGCTGGAGATAAAAGGAAGTTTCTATCTTTGCAAGAATTTGATGGCAGTCTGGTTAGATTTGGAGATGGAAAAGCATGCATGATCAAAGGAAGATGAACTATATCATTAGATGGTAAGAACAATACTAATAATGTTTATTATGTTGAAGGTTTAAGGCATAATCTTTTGAGTGTAGGATAGTTGGTGGATAAGGGATTTCAATTATAATTAAAGGATGGAAAATGCAAGATCATTAATAGATATGGATTGGAGATTGCAACCGGTACTCAAACAAAAGGTAATATATTTCATTTGAATTCCGGTGAGAAGACATGTTTGATTTCATGAATTGATGAGAGTTGGCTTTGGCATAAAAGGTTATGTCATGTGAATTTTGATTGCATGGTAAAGATCAGTTCAACTAAGGGAGTTAGAGATATACCTAAGATTGTAAAGCCCTATAATCTAGTATGTAAGGAATGTCAAATGGGAAAACAGGTCAGAACCTCTTTTAAGAGTATACACGACAACTCTAATGATGTTATTGATCTTATTCATACTGATTTATGTGGTCCTGCTAGAATGGTCCTACTAGAATCAAAACTTTTCAAGGTGATAGATATTTAATGCTAATCTTTGATGACTATTCTAGAATGATGTGGGTTACTTTTCTAAGGGAAAAATATGAGGCTTTTGAAAATTTTAAAATCTTTGAAGCTAAGGTTGAAACTAAGATAGGATTGAAGATTAAGTGATTAACGTCATATCATGGTGGAGAATTCATATCCGATGAGTTTAATAACTTTTTTGATAAGCATGGCATATGGAGACAATTTTATCCTCCCCGGACACCTCAGCAGAATGGAGTTGTGGAAAGAAAGATCAAAACTATCTTGGATGCTGCTAGAACCATGATGATGAAAGATAATCTACCTCATATCTACTAGAGAGAAGCAATGAGCACATTAGTTTATACATTCAACAGAGTTCATTTCAAAGGAGAAACCAATAAGACACCTTATGAATTATGGTTTGGCAATACACCTACAGTTAAGTATTTCAAAATCTTTGGTAGTAAATGTTATATCAAAAGAGATGATTTCATTGGAAAATTTTATCCTAGATATGATGAAGGAATATTTCTTAGTTATTATAATGAAAGAAAAGAATATAAATGTTATAACAAGAGATTGCAGAGAATTGTGGAGAGCACTAATATCAAGGTGGATGAGAAAAATAGAAGTCAAATCATAATTTATGAGCAAGAACCGATAGTGGAAATGATCATAATTGAACCGATAACACCTTTACTAGAACAGAATGCTGAACAAGTTATTCTAGTAGTATCAAAAAATTCAACAGTAACTGAAGATCACGGAAGAGAAACAGAGAGTCAGAAGACTCCTAGGTATGTAAGGTCGAATCATTCAAAAGATCAGATCATTGGGGATAAGAACAATGGAGTGATGACAAGAAGAAGATTGGTAGCTAATGAGGCATGTTTAATTTCTTAAATTTAACCGGTATTAGTAACCAAAGCATGTAAAGATGAATGTTGGATGAAATCTATGGAAGAAGAATTAGATTAGATAGAAAAGAATAACACATGGATTTTAGTTCCCCGACTTAAAAATAAGAATGTTATTTGAACTAAATGGGTTTTTAGGAATAAATTAAATGAAGATGGACACGTTGTGAGGAATAAATCTAGATTGGTTTGTAAAGGATACTCTCAGAAGGAAGGAATTGATTATAGTGAAACATTTGCACCTGTAGCTAGGAAAGAAGCTATAAGATTATTTCTTGCCTATGTTACACATAAAAACTACAAGGTTTATCATATGGATGTTAAGTGTACTTTTCTGAATGGGGATCTTGATGAGGAAGTTTATATTGAGAAACCTGGTGGATTTTCACTTTCAAATGATAAAAACATGGTTTGTAGGTTAAAGAAAGCCTTATATGGAGTGAAACAGACACCTAGAGCTTGGTATGCAAGGTTGGACAAATATCCTTTAAAGCTTGGTTTCACTAAAAGTAATGTTGACATTAATCTATATTATAAAGTCACTGATGATGATATACAAATTATTGAGATCTTTGTTGATGACATCATTTTTGGAGGTGAAGATAAGTTGTGCATGGAATTTTCTAACAATATGGAGAATGAATTTGAGTTGTCTATGATTGGGGAAATGAAATGTTTCTTAGGTTTGTAGATTACTCAAACTAATAAAGGTATTTTCATCTATCAAACTAAGTATGCTAGAGAAATGTTGAAGAAATTTGGTATGGAAAACTCTAAACTAGTTAGTACTCCTAAGGTTAAAAGTGAGAAATCAACAAGGAATGATGAATCAGCACCAGTAAATCCTACAAGATACAAGTTTATGATAGGAGGTCTACTATATTTGACTCGGACTAGAACAGATATAATGAATGCAGTTTGCATTGTATCAAGATATCAAAGTGATCTTAGAGAAAATCATGAGAGTGCGGTGAAAAGGATTTTTAGATACTTACAAGGAACATTTGAATATGGTTTGTGGTACCCTAAAGATGATGACTTTACTTTATGTGCATATACAGATGCAGATTGGGCAGGGGATGTTGATGATTAGAAATTTACTTCTAGTGGAGCTTTCTTTCTTGGAAAGAAACTTATTTCACGGATCAATAAGAAATAGTCATGTACTTCTCTATCTACAGTTGAAGCTAAGTATGTTGTTGTTGCTACTAACTGTACACAAGTTCTATGGATGAAGAAAATGTTGAAGGACATAAAAGTTCATTGCATATTCACTATGATAACTCTATTGCTATAGACATATCAAAGAATCTGATATTTCACTCTAAGACAAAGAACATATCTATCAAGTATAACTTTTTGAAGGAAAAGGTGGAAGAAAATTAAGTTAGATTGGTTTATGTGAACACTAAAGAGAAGATTGTGGACATCTTCACTAAACCTTTGCCTAAAGAATCATTTGAGTACCTCAAAGATAGATTAGGGGTTTCTACCCCTCCATCAAAAAACTAATTGATGCCATTTGGCATCAGTCTGGTATGCATTATCAGAGCTATTATTCATTCTGAATTGATGTGGTGATGCTACTACTTAGGGGGAGTAGTTCTTTTTGTGATTTAGTGGTTTATGATTTTGCTTTGATATTTATGTTAGATCTCCAGCATTGATGTCAAAGGGGGAGAGATATTCATGTGAAAAACTTAAGGAGATATATATATTAGAGGGATAAATTTGCAGAACTTAGCTGAGATATCATCTACAGGGAGAGTATGGATCAGAACTTCACTGCTATATTCTTGTGTGGGAGATTTGTTTGGCATTTCTTGGCACTTGGATGTTTTTGACATCTAGTGTTGCCATCAATTCCAAATGGGGACATTGTTGGCCATTTGGAGGAATTGATTATATGTTGAATTGATGTTTTATCATTGATGTCAACACTAGTTGCTTTGGTTGTTTACCAGTATCTGATTGCTCTTGGTAGGTTATTTGGTTGCTATTTGGTTAGATCATGATGATCTGGTCTACTCCAATATACTTTGGCTTATGGAATTGGCTTAGATATTCTATTCATGCTACTCAAATTCATGTTCAGTCAGTTGGTTTTGATTTGGTGATTGAATGCTATGTTATATGTTGGTAAGCCTAGTTTATTGATCTGGTGAGGGTTTCACTAGCAAAGCTTTGTTGAAGATCTTTTGATGTTATGCATAAGTGGTGTTTGTGCGGCTTCTTGTAGAGATTCAAGATGCTGATAGTGATCATGTTTGAGACTTGGCTGATTGGGATCATTGCTTTAGCATGTGTGGACCTAAACTGGGTCTGGTACTATCTAGGTTATGGACCTGCTTAATGTAACATGTTGTTTGGTCTTCTCGATGCATTTTCAAGATGTCTTATGGGTTGGATATTTTTTTTTTTGGTCTTAGGATGACATGTTCTATAATTATGTAATAGGTTTTATTATATAGTGGTCGCCCTTATTGTCTATGGTCGAGGGTTTGTATATATATGATATAAGATCTCATTGTAGATCATGTAAGGATGATATGCAAGCGAATAATGTAATAATCATTCATACAGAGGATTTGAGTGATCATTGGTGATAGAGTTAGGTTTATGCAAGAGGATTAAGTCCTCCGATATTGAGCTTAACTGAAACTATACTCAGACATTGGAGATGCTATCATTGTAGTTCATTCTTCCTTTCAGATTGTAGTCTGGATTTTTTATGTAGTCATTGAGACTCCTTTTGTAATGAGAAGTGTGCTCTAGGTTGTTGGCCTTCCTATAAGTGAAGGCCCCTCAATTTGTAATCACATACTTACTGCAAAAGTATTATCTAACTATGGGTAGGCTTCCCACCATGTTTTTTTCCCTTTACCAGGATTTTCACGTACAAATCTTGGTGTCATGTGGGTGGTATCTATTCTCTAATTGTTGCTTGTGCTTAATTGGTATATCTGCTATTTTGGTAATTGGTTTATGTATTTTGGTATTGATCTTATGTGTTTCTGTTGAGAAAAATGGTGTCTCAACCTTGCATTTATGCGAGGTTACTATTTATAGTAAGTTTTCATTTGAGCACGAAATGGTGCGAAACTCTCCCTGAAGCTTCTAGTTGGTTAGATAAGCATTCTGGTAAAGTTGCGTCGCAAGGTCACAACTAGTTTTGAAGATATTAAAGTTTTCGTCTTGGAGGGGTGCAATAAAATGTTTAAACTTAATTTTGGGGACTTTAGAGGCTCCGAAATGCCCTGAAAAGTGGCCGTAACCAGTGAAGCGGGTTACAAGGTGATAGAGCACTTCGCGAGCTTTTCGGCGCTTCAAACGGTTCGTCAATCGGACACCCGGTTCTCAAGTTATGGCCTCCGAAAGTTTGTACTCCTGAAATAGGAAAAATAATTTGTATCGGATACATAAATGAGCTGTAAAAGGGAGCGACACATGTTGATGTGTGCTTTAACATGTCTAGAAGGGAGATAAGGTCGGCTACACCTTATTGGGTCATTTTAGCCCATGGTTTTGTAATACCGTTTGACGGTTTCTTGTATTGTATCTCCTATTTATGAGGTGTGTGAGATAGAGGTTGGGTGTAAGAGTCTTATGGCTATTGAGTTGCCTCTGAATCTCTGATTAATGGTACTCCTGCGAAGAGCTTGCTCTGCAAGTATGTTGTAATCTGTTTTTGATTGCTGAATAAAATATTGAGCTGCTTTTGGAGTGTGGGGTTTTTCTCCCGAAAGGGTTTTCCCCACGTAAATCTTTGTGTTGTGGTATGAATGTTATTATATCTATTTCTATTTTCTATAACTGTTGTAATGATCTGAAAAAGTTTTGCATTACCCTCCTCTCAAGGTTAGTGTAGGAAGTTGTTTCCGCTACTTAACTTCCTTGCAGTTTCGATAATAAAGTTTTAATTGCTTAAGGTTCCAATAATCTAGTGACAATTGATTCCCCCCCTCTCAGTTGTCTTCTAGTTATTTGAATTGTCTAAAACCTAGTCCTCATCCTCATCACAATCAGCATACAAATGAGTGTAAGAACCATTCATGTGCCATTGCTTGGGAATGTGATGATGCTTTGTAGTTTGGCGGTGCACCTTCGACACCCATTCATGTTACATTAGATATCTCTTTAGATGTTCTAGTCTCTGCATCATCTTCAGTGTTGCTTCCAGTTTTTTTTATGCATGTTAGGATTCCCAAAGATACTGAGAGGGGGGCTGAATCAGTATCTAACCGGTTAATGGATTTTCTAAACTTATTAAATGAATTGCATTCCAAAATAGTGTACCAGTAACCAAGAATTAATGCAGTAAATAAGAACAGTAAACACAACATAGAAAGCACATCATAACACAATATTTTTAATGAGGAAACCCGATGTGGGAAAAAACCTGTAAAGCGGAAAAATCACGATCGAACCCTAGTTGTTCTCCCCTCTTCCGACTCCGAGGAGAGAGAAGGGAGGTTCGCTAGGATTCGATGGTTTTTCACTTAGGGGAGAGACTTTACATTCAAAAGAGGGGTTGAAACTCATAAGATCCAATCCCACGCAATGCAAGATTGGATGCTAAATGAATTTCAAGGGTTAGGAAAGCAAGGCTACCCTCTTTTGTAAAGAATGTTGTTAAGGAAATTAAGCTAAGCATGCATAGAAAGTAATAAAGATTTGCTTATAAACTGAGTTCGGGTTATAGGATGAAGCTGCGGACCTGGAATTAGCAGTAAAATGTCGATACGATGCTGTCCTGCAAATTTCAGCAAAAGTTGTCAGGACGATGGCGCCCGACGCCACGGTCCTCCGAAAAATCCGCGAAACGAAGGGGGATCTGTTCGTCTCTGCACAAGGATTCCAGATCTTCAATTTCAGCCACGTACCTGCAACCTACACACAGAAAAGTGAAGACAATTGGGGGATTAGGGATTAGGGGTTTGGCTTTAGGTCAAACCCTGGTTTTGGAATTAACCAAGAAATGAGCAAGAGCTGTAAATGTAAGTGACTGTAAAACAAGTACTAATACCTTGTTCTAAGGATGTTGGTATCTTTATGTGCGAAGGTTTAGATGTTGTATGTTGTATGTTGTAGTAATATGTTGTATGTGATCTCCTCTTCAATGGTTGAATCCTTGTCTTGAATGCAACACTTAGCCTTGAAAGGAGACTTGAAATGATCAATTGCTTGAAAGAATGCTTGAATGCTTGAATGCTTGAGTATAGTTTCCACGCCTTTTCCATCATATCGAATGAAAGAGGAAAATGTCATTTATATACTTGTCATTTAGGGCTGATAGACTGATTTTCTCGACCTTAGGCCGACCAGGGAAAGTTAATTTCCAAATTGCAAACAAAAAGACCTGAGCCCCTTAGGAGACCGGGCCAAAAATAGGACCCAGGGACCAGGGCGCTGGGCGCCATGGTCCTGGGGACTAGGGTGCTGGGTGCCCTGGTCCTGAGGGACCAGGGCGCTGGGCGCTCTGGTCCCACCTCCCGGGACAGCAGGGTGCAAGGAGGTTCAGGCCAGGGTGCTTGAAAAATGCAGTTTTCAGTGTCGTGAGTAAGTTTCAGGGTCTCCATTCAGGTTGCGTGTTGCGTCACCATCGTGAAGACTGAAATGCAGTCGAAATTGCAAGTGTCACAATTTTAGGACACTACATTTAGCCCCCACTTTAGCGGGAGTATAAGCGTACGCTCATACTTCTGGTAAAGTACAAGGAAACAACATTGAAAGACTTTCACCACGTCAAGGAGGCAAGATACACCAAGCCCCCAGTGGACTAAGGATCTTACGACTTCGATTGACAAAGTAAAAGGGAAGATCGCGAGGAAGAACCATGACTGTCAGTAGTAAGGCTCCCTCACTATGAGTCATGCAAGAAAGATATCAAAAATTTTCAAGGCAAGGCTAAATTTGCCAAGAAATTTTCAAGTATCTTGAAAAGATATGAACGGGATGTATGCCCCCCTACGTTAAAGCGATCGCACATGCCTCACCGGGGGTGATTGCTTTAAGGTAGTGATACATATAAGGAATGAGAAAGGAGCACGTTATCACAAGGATTTAGCCCCCAAGTGTGAGATAAACCCAAGGATAATAGACACAAAACACAAAGCACAAGGTGACTTCGCTTTCCTCGGGGTCAGTATGCTGTATGATAATTCATGTATATCATATGTATGTATGCATAATTGTTCTTCATTCCCCAATCAAGGAAGGTCACCTAGAAGAAGGGAACACATGTGTCTTTTGAGTCAACATGAGAGAGATCGAGAGATCTCAATGCTTTGCATCGTCCTCAAGTAGACAACACTAAGGATGACAAATAGAAGAATGAGAATAACATATAGAAGAAGTAACAAAAGAGAGGGGGAGAGAGTCTACTATGCTAATGTAACTAGTCTAGCATGTCATCTACCCCCCGATCTTGCTGATCAATGTTTCGGGAAGGCAAGGAACACGCTAGAGGAGGAACATCCAACACAGCAGATGGAGCTATCACAAGATCCAAACAAGGGCTATGTTCATGTTTTGAGCCACATTGTTCTTGTCTAGGAGCTAGGATAAGTGCTTTAGAAAATTCATTAGATAAATGGTTATCAACATCAACAAGTTCATATTCACTATCAGAAGCAAGAGGAGTAACATTTTCATCATGAATAACATTTTCATCTATATCATCATCAAGATTTATAAAAATAGGATCTTTAACTCGCACAGGATCAAGACCATCATGCATCTTATGTTTAGGAGATTTTGGCTCAATTTCCGGCTGAGGAGAAAATGGAATAATGCTTGTTGAAGGTGTTTTTGGAGATTCCAAAGTTTGAGAAGCAGCTGCCTGAGCTCTAAGACGACGCTTTCATCAGCGTTCACGTGCAGAATGATTTCATCTAGTCTTAGTAGGAAGTGGAGAAGATTGAGGAGGAGGAATGTTCTCATCCTTAGCACTTGGGTGTTTAGGTTGTGGTCTCTTAGGTTGGATAATAGGAGAAGAAGAAGGTCTCTTCTCTCTATAAAAAGAAGGAGGAGGAACTTCTCCATATAAAGGAGGAATATTTGGTTTAGGGAGAAGACCAAGTCCATCATGACGAGGAGGTATAGGTCTACTCTTAGGAAGTTTATTAGGTATAGACATAGTCACATCCATAGGGATGGGTTGAGATTCTTCTTGAGGAAAGACATTAGTTTTATCTTTCAAAGGAAGAACTTCCTTCTCAAGAATGATAGGAATGTCAAGTTTAGGTGTTCTAGGTTCACTTAGAGATAAGATCATATCTGTTTTCCACTTTTGATAAGATTTGAAAAGATGATCACTTCGTGGAGGAAGAGATTGGAATTGTTTAGGCCAAAAGTAATCAAGAGGAACACTAGAGGTTCTTTCAGCTGGTTTAAAGAGACTATGATTGACAGTAACAACTTCACCATTATGGGGAAATTTCAAACACTTGTGAATAGGAGAAGCAATAGCTTTCATGGAAGATAGCCAAGGATAGCCAAGCTTCACACGAAATTGTTCGGAAGATGGAATAATAGCAAAGTTCACATCAAGGGATTTGTTATGGACTTCAATAGGCAATGTAATAGAGCCAATTGCAGGAGAAGAAAATGCATCAAATAATTTCACAATCACATCTGTTTTGTCATAGATCACTTGATTCAATTGCAAAGTAAAAAGAAATTCTTCAGTAATAACATTAATCATGCACGAAGGATCAATAAGCACTCCACGGCAAGGTGTATTCTTAACTTTTGCAACTATGTATAAAGGACCATCAGGTGCCCTAATGGTTTCGCTAGAATCAAATGTGATGGAAGGTTCTTTAGGGATTTCTTGCTGCTCTACAAAGTTAATCACATTCAGAGTCATAGACACAAGACCATCAGATGAGAGAGAGGAATCATTAGTCTCAATCGCATTAGAGGTATGAGAAGGCAATGGATCAGTGAAAATCTGAAGATTTTGATTAGGAGGAGCTACAGATGTGTTGCCTTTATCATTTACTCCAGAAATAGAGATAGTATTATTATCAATCAAATCTTGAATTTTACCCTTTAAAGAAAAACATTTTTCAGTATCATGCCCAGGCTGACGATGAAATTGACAAAAAGCTTTGTTATCAGAATAAGGTGAAGTAATATTTGCAAGATCAATTTGTCTTATAGGAGGAAGAGTAAGCACATTTTGTTCCAATAACTTATTCATAATACTATGCAATGATTCATTCAAAGGAGTATACTTTCTTTCTTTCTTGAAAAATTTAGAAATAGGAGGCACACCTGATGCTGCATTCACATTGTTGTTGATGATGTTTTCATTGAATTTGATGGAATCTCTGTTCGGTTTAAACTTCCCAAATGGTTGTTGACTGCTATCACCCTTATCACTCGGAGCCATAGGATGTGATTGTTCCATTTGACTCACAGTCAGTTGATAATTGTGAAGAGTGGCGTACAACTGTTGGAAAGAAGTAAACTCAGAAAACAAAAGTTTGTCTCGAATATCTTTTTGTAAATTAGAAATAAAGATTCTTTGAATATCATTGTCAGGCACTGGAAAAGAAATTTGAGCATACAAATGCTTATATCTACCAATGAAATCAGTCACTTTTTCTTTAACACCTTGTTTACAATGCATTAAATCAATCAAAGTAACTTTAGGACTTATATTGTTTTGAAATTGTTGAATGAAAGCATTTGCAAGTTGTTCAAAAGAAGTAATAGAATAAGAAGGCAACAAGCAATACCATTGTAGGGCTTTGTCTCTTAATGTTCTAGTAAACAGTTTTGCAAGCAACCTTTGGTCATAAGCAAAATCGGTACATATTGTTTGAAAAGTCTTAACATGTGTTAGAGGATCTCCTTTACCATTATAAAGCTCCAAATGCGGGATTTCAACATGTTTAGGAGGGATAGCTCGAACAATGTCAAGAGAAAGTGGGCTCACAACATCAAATGTGGGCACACTAAACTTAGATTGATTCATAGAAGCAATTTGTTGCTGTAAAGAAGAGACAGTTTGTGCAAGATTGTTAATGGTCGCTTCAGTCGAAGAGTTCATATTGGATGTGTTAGATTGAGATGGAGGTGTTATGTTATTGAAAGAAGGTAGAGAGTAAGGTGGTGGGACCCTATGATAATTAGTCATAGGAGATGATTGAACAGGAGGAACACTACAAGGAGGGATGGAATGGTTAAATAAATTGCCCCCTTGCGTCATGTTCATTTGTGGAGATATAATAGGGACACTCATTGAAGGAATGAATGAAGAAGTCAGATTGAATGAAGGAAGAGGGTTAATTGAAGAAGAAGGGTTGCCCCCATGACTGGTGATCACACGAGGAATGTCTTGTGTAGAAGTAGCCATTATGTTTGATGTAAAGGTAGGTATACTAGCAATAGAAGTCATCAAAGGAATAGAATGATTGACTTGTGTAGGAGGTTGTGTATAACCTAAATTTTCAGCACAACTCTTTATAGGCATCACATTCAAATCCACAATGTGTGCAATACCACGCAAAATATCAATTCCATTCTTATCACTTTGAAGCATACGTTTTAGACCCTCAATTAAAGGAAGAGCTTGACTATCAGGGTATTCTTGAGACATCCATTGTCGAAAATCGTCAAATTGGTTATCCAATTTCGAAAGTTGTTCTTCAGAAACCTCATGGAGAGCTTCTTCATCATTAGGAGGATTAGAGGAATTACCCATGTCCTCGTTAAAAAGACCATTCAAATTAGGTTCCATCTCCTCAGTAGTTAAACCTCGGAAAGACTTAATTCTACGGCTTCGTCTAACGGGAATAGTGTAAGTAGGGCTTATTGTTGTAAAACTCATGCACTAGAGAAGGAGAGAAAATTTTGATTTTAGAGGTAGCAATTTTTAGTAAAATCAGCCAATCTTCTGGATTTAAGCTGTTAAATGCAATCACAACAGTCTCCCGAAATTTCGGAAAAAATGTCCGGGACCGTGGCGCCCGGAGTGCAACACGGTCCCTGCAACTTTTTTCGAAATTTGCAGGGATGAAAGGTATGATGATTTTAGAGCTAATCCGAAAAAATTGAGTGATTTTACGATCTGTAGATAGGCCAAATTAAAGTTGCAAATTCAAAATTGAACCCTATCAAGATTGTCGAAAAATGCAAAATTTGAATTTTGAAAAAGAGAGGGAAACTGAAATTTTGAATTTTATGATTTTAGAGGGAATGTCAAGAGCAATGCAAATTTTGAAATTTGAAAATTGACTCAATTTCACGCAAAATTCAATTTTGAAAGCGGAAATCAAAGTTGTTGTAATTAAACACTTAATTTCAAAAGTCACAAATTGCAAGAATTTGAATAAAGCACTGAAATTTTGAATGAATGTAAACACAATTTTCAGATTTAGGACAGTAAGAACACAATTTTGACACAAAATTTTAATTTCAATGATTTTTGAATGATTAGAAGCCTTAGACCAAGCAATCGCAAGACCAACTTTGACTGTAATTTTGAAAGTGTTATAACTGACAAAATCAGCCAAAATTCTGGATTTTAGCAGGAAAATACAGCAAGATCTCGCTCCCAAAATTTTGAAAAAAATGTCAGGGACGATGGCGCTCGGAGTGCAACACGGTTCTCGCAACTTTTTTCCAAATTTTCAGGGATGAAGGATATTGTGATTTTATTGCAGAATCCAAAGTTACAGCTGATTTGGAGATGTTTTGATTGGTCAAATTGTCGGACAAAGGTTGAATTAAGAGGGTTTCAAAAATTAGGGTTTTGACATTTAACCACTTAATTTTCAGAATTAAAGCACAAATATGAATTGAAAATTTGTAATAGAAAGGAAGATCTGAAATAGGCATTAACATTTAGACATCTCGCAAGTTCAATTACTAAAAAGAAAATTTAGGGTTTTTATGCAATCACCTCTAAAATTTTGCAAAAGATCAAACATGGAAATGTAATCAATTTTTTCAGATCTAAGCATGAAAAATCAGAAAGGATGTTCATGTCGGGTTCACCAAAATGTAAAGCGGAAAAATCGCGATCGAACCCTAGTTGTTCTCCCCTCTTCCGACTCCGAGGAGAGAGAAGGGAGGTTCGCTAGGATTCGATGGTTTTTCACTTAGGGGAGAGACTTTACATTCAAAAGAGGGGTTGAAACTCATAAGATCCAATCCCACGCAATGCAAGATTGGATGCTAAATGAATTTCAAGGGTTAGGAAAGCAAGGCTACCCTCTTTTGTAAAGAATGTTGTTAAGGAAATTAAGCTAAGCATGCATAGAAAGTCATAAAGATTCGCTTATAAACTGAGTTCAGGTTATAGGATGAAGCTGCGGACCTGGAATTAGCAGTAAAATGTCGATACGGCGCTTTCCTGCAAATTTAAGCAAAAGTTGTCAGGACGATGGCGCCCGGCGCCACGGTCCTCCGAAAAATCCACGAAACGAAGGGGGATCTGTTCGTCTCTGCACAAGGATTCCAGATCTTCAATTTCAGCCGCGTACCTGCAACCTACACACAGAAAAGCGAAGACGATTGGGGGGTTAGGGATTAGGGGTTTGCCTTTAGGTCAAACCTCGGTTTGGAATTAACCAAGAAATGAGCAAGAGCTGTAAATGTAAATGACTGTAAAACAAGTACTAATACCTTGTTCTAAGGATGTTGGTATCCTTATGTGCGAAGGTTTAGATGTTGTATGTTGTATGTTGTAGTAATATGTTGTATGTGATCTCCTCTTCAATGGTTGAATCCTTGTCTTGAATGCAACACTTAGCCTT